>NW_027637614.1:0-10000 GCF_951216825.1 Electrona antarctica
GAGAGCTCCTCTCATCTTTCATCGCCATCGTCTCCCTTTCTCTCCCTCTCTCCCTCCCTCCCTCTCTCTCTCTCTCGCACCCATCCTCCGCTCCTCTCCTCTCCTCCGCGGTCTATACCACCTGTCCCACTGCCAAGAATTTCCACCTCCCGAAACCCCGGGAAGTGGGCATCCTGCTCTCAAACTTGCGCAACGCCTTATCTGTTCCCTGCACACTAACATCCAGCATCTGAGGCAGCCTTCCTCTCCCTGCGTGCCAGAAATATGCCGGCCCTGCCTGCCTCTTCCTCTGCCCGCCCCCCCCCCCCCCCCCCCCCCCCCTTCATTTTTCCCTCACTCCTACAACCCTCTTTCCATCTCCCTCTCCTTTCTCTCTCTCTCTCTCACCCTCTATTTTTCTCCCTCTCACCCTTCTTTCCATCTCTCTCTCTCTCTCTCTCTAGAGCTTTGCATTTGAAATTGAACAGACACGCAGCCAATTTATCATAGGCTGACACGTGTCATGTCCAAGGCCTCACCATAGGGAGTTACAGTAGGCATTGCATTTATCCCCTTTGTTGTCAGAGAGGACCTAGACAATACCGAGAGCTATTAAAAAAGGGGTGGAGAAGGAGAGCGAGAGCGTGAGAGAGACGAGTGGGGGGGGAAAGGGAAAAGGTGAGCATATAGACCACTAAACATCAGCTGGGAATGCATACATCTGATGTTTTTCCCCCTCGCAAAGGTGAGGAACCCCTGTGAGGTCAGAGCAGCGCATTTTCCTTGACAGCCCTCAGCTGTCTGCCGATGCGAGGAATCTGCGTACCGGCAACCCTCCACCACCTCCACCGCCAAACCCCTGATGCACGAAGCCAAGACGGGCGTCGTGAGGCGGCTCGGGCGTATACAGTTTAACAACAACGTGCATCGAGGTTACGGCCGTTAATTTGCGAGAGATGCAACTTCCACAGGCAGGAGCGGGCCCCACTGGAAAGTTTATTTTATATGTCGTTATATGCCGAGAAACTTCATGAGAGATGAGGAGAAGAGTTAAAAAAAAAAGAAAAGAAACGGCAGTCTTGGCATTCTCGGTCGTTCCTCCTCCGGTGCAGGCCTGCCCCAAATGCGAGGCAAAAAAATGAGGTCCTGCATCCCGACACACAAAAAAAAAACGAAACCAAACCAAAACAATATAAAACCCCTAATTGGCTGACAGCAAAGACTGCCCCCTGGGGGGAAAACATTCAGGAGGAACCTGAAAAACACACAAAGAACTCCTCTAGAAGGTTTAGTCCTGGTTTTCTAAGCGCCGTTTAGACACTTTTCACGAGGTACGACGACGCGTGGGACGACACGTATATAAAGGTAATCACCGTGGAGAGAAAAAACCTTCACGTGCATCATATAAAAACCTTTCTCTGTTTAATCACTCTATCACCCCATTATCACACGTCTCTTTGAACCGGGCTTTTAAAATAACACTGGCCCTTTATCGTCGTACTGTATGGAGGAGGCTGAGGAAGATGACCCTGGCTGATAACAATGTCATTTCAAAGAATATATATATTCAACCTTATGCAGACTAGGAAGCTGAGATAAAGGAAATGGGGACAGAGGCTAATGAGATGAGGTCGGGTGTGTGTGTGTGTGTGTGGGTGTGTGCGCGCACGCCTGTGTGCGCGCGTGCGCATGTGTGTGCCCGCGCGCGCATGTGCGTGCGTACGCGTGGCGTCTGCCTCTAATGGAGTTCCCAGCCATGAGGTTATTAATTGATGTCGCCAACGCAATCATAAGCTTACACATATTTGCCCATTCTTCTTATAATACGCCATTGTGCTCGCTGTGGCGTTGACATGAATGTTGATCAGGTCGTCAAGTGAGAGAGTTAATAGTTCAGCGGGTTCGGTCCTGACTTTAACACGTCGACAACCCTTAAGACAAATGAACCCTGGCTATTTTGAGCATTTAATTACAGGTGAGTTTAAGAACATTTGTACATATAGATATAAATTATTTTAAAAGAATAGCAACAATAGCCGCTCACAACGCGGCAGACTTGGTCGTATGATGAAGTACAGTTGGAGGCCATCGATATTGTCCTTTTCTTTTTGCTGAGGTTTGCGTGATCTGCGCAAAAGGACAGTTAACCCATTTTTGGCGGGAACCCCTTTTGGTGTTTTAAACATGTTATAATTTAGCTATTGAAAAATAGCAGATCTACAAGCTCATAGCGCGCCACCGAGTGGCGTGCTACGAGCTATTTTTTTGAAAAATCGTGAAAATATTTATTTCAGAAAACTGGAGGATTTAGAAGGATTTTTTAAAATGTTGAGGTCAGGCCTAAATGGGTCAAATGATAAGGGACAATATCGGTGGCACCCAACTGTATAATAGTGGTTAGAATGGTCAAAGCGACAAAGTGCCGTTCTTCCATATTACAATATCATACATATTTGGCCTAAGACACTCCACTACGATGGCGTATCTGAGAGCCACGGAGAGAGAGACGAGCTCATTACCCGGCAGTAAGTGACCTTTTACAAAGTAGCTTTGGAAGCCATTTTGGCTTCATGCAGTAATTAACAAGTGGTTATGCATGAGGATACAATTAATGGAAGGTCAAGTGTTCGGTGGCTAGTCGCTATACCCTTTTCTAGGTGCCATCGGGGCCCCCTGACGCCACAATTTGAACGTCACACAGCTTTGGTCCGTGTCTCGTCTCTCGTCTGCGTCTCTCAGAGTGCGGCTCTTCTTCCTGCGGGCCGCCTGGGAGCCAGTCACCTCTGTTGGTCTGTGGAGCGCCATTTAGACAAAGCCTTATAGGTTCTTCTCTAGGCCATTAGGATCTGGAGCGCATCTCTGTCGCTTTAGCTTTTGACCACTCTTTTATACTTTAGCAATTGGAAAATAGCAGATCTACAAGCTCATATAGCGCGGCAACATGAGCTTGTAGATCAGCTATTTTTGTTTTAATCGTGAAAACGTGAATATATATTCTTTCACAGCAGACGTTTTTTAACTCGTATCTTTGCTTCTAGGACAACATATTTTCAGATGGGGGTCGGCGGCCAATTACCTATAATTAGTGTGGGGTCCTTGAGAACCACTGATATGCATAAACATAGTTTTTTCGAATCAGGTCTCGGGTCTTAATGGGCTAGACGTGGGTGAGAGAGAGCATAATGTCGCTCTGTTATCTAAATATATCAGATATGGATCTAATAAGACACACAGGGGGAGGAGGGGGGGAAAGGAAAAGGGGACGTCGAGACACTCAAGAGAGACTTATAGAGCATCCCTGTTGTAAAGACGAGTGTCCTTGTGTCCCTGCACTCGGAATGCTGCGCAGTTACACGGGCTGAAAGATAAAAAGGCGTTACGGCCACTGTACGGTAGACGTCGAAAGCCTCGCCACTCGTACAACTCACACGACGCATAACCTCGTACATTTTCCGTATTATTCTACGTTTGTTACGGTTGTAATATTTAACTATAAATGGTACCCCCCCCCCCCCCCCCCCCCCCCAAGCGCCCTCCGATTCACACTCCCCTACTACTTTCTTTGATTCTGTGGAGAGACGGCCGTGTTGACTGCTATTAAATTTCCCTGGAGGGCGCGCTCTTTCAACCCGCGTGCTCCCATCAAATGAGCCAACAAAGCATATCAGAGACGTGTGCGTCTGCGAAACACCGCCGTCACCTTTGTTCACCCATCGCCGAGCCGCCGCCCCCGCGCTATTACCTCAGGACTGCTCCCCATCGCCTGCTTAACCCGTTTAGGACTGAGGTCGACATTTTGAAAAAATCTTCTAAATCCTCCAGAAATAAATATGTTCACGATTTTTCAAAAATAGCAGACCTACAAGCTCGTAGCGCGCCACTCGGTGGCGCGCTATGAGCTTGTAGATCTGCTATTTTTCAATAGCTAAATTATAACATGATGTTTAAAACAACAAAAGGGGTTCCCCGCCCAAAATGGCTTAACCCGCCTGTCTACAGAGCCGGTGTCACATGCTGGGGCACCCACTCCGCTCTGACGTGTTCCATATTCCACAGTCTCTCACCTCCGCTGACACCTGGTACTCAGCTTGTCACCTCTGACACGCGCACGCATACAGACACACGTGTCACGTATACACACACACGTACACACCAAGACGGCAGCGGCACACACTCACACATACAAATGTACAAACTGCAACTGCTATACATCCGCATGCATGCAGACAGTACACATGCACTCCAATACAGTATACTAACTGTAGGTACCAATGCACGTCACAGTGACTGAGTGACACAGATATACACCTGTGAAAACACCACTACGCGGCAAAGACACATGCGCCTGACGACGTGCATGTACAGTATGCACCAACACACATACAGTATACTGACAGTCAAACACGCAATAGCATGACAACTAATGTATATGCGTGCCCACCTCTCACACACACACACACACACACACACACACACACACACACACACACACACACACACACACACACACACACACACACACACACACACACACACACACACACACACACACACACACACACACACACACACACACACAGAGAGATGATTTGCCCATGGAGGGTTAGATGTCTCCAGGTCTTTGCCCTTCATGACAGTAGCAGCATTTAATTGTCATAGTCACTGAACTCTGCCATACATAGATGCACACACACACACACTCTCTCTCTCACACGGAGTCTCACACGCGCTCTTGCTCTAGTGAATGAGTTTCCAGGGGTGGGTGGATGGCAGGATAGAGTGGCATTGCGAGCCGTCTGTGCCAGTTGCGTGCCGACAGCGCCTCTGGGATTGGTAAAGTTTGATTTGATGGCTTTCCCTGTTAATTAGGGTTTGGAGGTGACTCCTGCAATGGAAATGGGCAAAAAAAAGGATGTGCCAATCCTCAGCAACCACCACCCTCCCCATCCCCCCCCCCCCCCCCACCCCAGCAACCCCACCCATCTACCCACTCAGTCTCCACCTTCCAAAAACATGTGACCTATATACTGAAATACCTAGCGGATGAAACTAGAACAATTCAGTCATTTGAAGTTACAGGCCCTCTGTGTGTTTGTGTGTGTGTTTTTATGCCAAATGGGAGGCGTGGTTCAATCAATTATAATGTTTGAAATAGGTTAAGATTTTGTGAACGTGGGGTCCAAGTTTCATTTTAACCAGCACCGTTTAGAGAGTTGTGACAACTCCGTTCACTTTATGGGGCTAGTCCTCTTCTACATAGACTTCTAATGGCGAAGAGCATTGTGACAAAGTCCTGGACCGGAAGTTGACAGAATTCACTGGACTCAGGCAACAGCCCAGCTTTAATGATATTAAATCCCTTTATTTTAGATTGTTTTTTTTTGTAATAGTACAACATAAACATTACATTACAGAGACTTTAGTTGTTACTGTACAATACTTTAAAACAGTTGTCATGTTGCACACAAGCCTAAATTTGGTGATATTTGCGCCACCCTGTATTTCAAACTCCAGTTTGTCACACGAGTGCTCAGTTTTCTGCCCCTTCAATGGCACCACTCTCCTAGTCTACACCACTCTGCTTTTAACTAGTGGAATACCACATTTCTTCAAAGTCACAATAAATAACCACATCTGGTTACAGCACCCCCTACTGGCCTGGAGAAGTAATGACTACGGTATATGCTGCTCCCTTACAGCACAGCAGGCAGGCAAACTAGAGAGAGAGAGAGAGAGGCATTTATTACTAGCTCTTATATGAAAACATTCATTTGATCTCTCTCTCTCTCTCTCTCTCTCTCTCTCTGCAGTGAGGAACTCTCAAACACACACACACACAGTGACCGGGGCTATTTCTGATTTACTGTGGGCGTGCCGTCCTCCATTTTATTTTACAGCAGGCTGAGACACTACACAGGAGGATGCTGCAAGAAACCCAAGGTCAGGCCTCACAGCCGCCCAGATGACACACACGCATGCACGGACGCGCACACGCGCACGGCCCAGAGTTCTCTGTGTGTACCGTGTTCCTATCTGACCACACCTCTCTGTCTCTATGAGCGAGCCTCTCTCGACCTCTCAACATCGATCCGGGGCCACTACTGTACATATATGCCTGTACTGTACATCGTATGCATTTGGCTTTTTTATCCAGAATGACTTGCAAAGTGCCAGATCAGAGGAAACAGCATCATGACCCTTAGTCAACACATTACACGGTAAATGGGTACATCAGCACAGTGAAAAACAACAACAATGGAGTTGCCATAAAGTAACGATAACCAAAACTGGCTAAGCACCTTGCTATCTAAATAACATTCTTTGTGGACAAGAGACAATAATGTCCATCTAAATATCATGACGTTATGTTAACAAGTAACCAACACACACAGACACAGACACAGACACACACACACACACACACACACACACACACACACACACACACACACACACACACACACACACACACACACACACACACACACACACACACACACACACACACACACACACACACACGGAAAGTAACCAAGTACATAACTTAAGTACTGTACTTATAAGTACAATTTTAAGGTATTTGTACTTTACTTCCAATGTCCAATACTTTTACTTCTACTGCACAACATCTCAGTTATTTGACAGCTATTGTATTATTACAAAACATTACCCACCTCTATACACATTTTGGCCATTTGAAAATAGCCGATCTACAAGCGTGACACATTGTGCGCTTGTAGATCTGCAATTTATAGAAGAGTTTTTTAATACATTTGAATACTAGTTGAAATGACACATTTCATGCATAATGAGTACTTCTACTACATGAGTACTTCTATACTACATTTTGAATTCCGGAATACTTTTACTCGAGTACAACAATGTGGGTACTTTTCCCACCACTGCCAACACAGAAGACGCACGTCGTGCATACTGTAGTCTATCAAAGAACACGCAACACAATGTGATACAAGGACAGAGGAGTGCTGCCAGGGGTGAAGTGGTGTCTGAAGAGGTGAGTTTCCAGACTGCGGCAGAAAGTGTTCTTCTGAAGCCATGTCCCTCTGTTCCTGTTTGTTTCTCTCTGCCATTCTCAGAACATACAGTAAAGTATAGGGCGAGCAAAAAAACAATAAGGATACTGATAATAAAACTACAACCATTAATGTGGTTGCTAAATTCAAATGAGATAAATTGTGATGATCCATACTTCACGTGTCAAGATGGATTCGAGTAGCAGAGGAGAGGAGAGGAGAGGAGAGGAGAGGAGAGGAGAGGAGAGGAGAGGAAAGAGTGAAGAGGAAAGAGTGAAGAGGAGAGGAGAGGAGAGGAGAGGAGAGGAGAGGAGAGGAGAGGAGAGGAGAGGAGAGGAGAGGAGAGAGGAAAGAGTGAAGAGGAGGAGAGGAGAGGAGAGGAGAGGAGAGGAGAGGAGAGGAGAGGCGAGGCGAGGAGAGGAGAGGAGAGGAGAGGAGAGGAGAGAGGAAAGAGTGAAGAGGAGGAGAGGAGAGGAGAGGAGAGGAGAGGAGAGGAGAGGAGAGGAGAGGAGAGGAGAGGAGAGGAGAGGAGAGGAGAGGAGAGGAGAGGAGAGGCGAGGCGAGGCGAGGCGAGGCAGGGGTGGTGCTGTAGTGTCGGCAGCAGCGCGCTGACAGCATGTAGAGCAGATATCTTTAATCAGTGAAATGTATTTCCCTCCTGCTCTGCCCGGGAATTGTTGGCCGGTCAGACCTGCTGGGGCAACACAAATGAATGTTGGCGGAGGTGTGGACAAAGCCGGGCGGAAGGTTATGGCGTGCAGATGATTGGAGCGCGGACGCTTTTCTAAAGGAGCTGCCATGTCCCGCTGGGCGGGTGTCACAGCCACATGACGGGGACAGGGTCCCCGCGACTCGCCAACCCGACAATGACACGGGCAGAGCTGCCACTCTGCGGGCGCCGCGCAAGCGCGCTTGTATGTGCACACATTTGCATACACGCATGCGCACGCGCACACACACACACACACACACACACACACACACACACACACACACGCACACACGCAATGCATACTATACAACGCCACGTGTATCAAAGCCACGTTCAGGCAGCCATATTGAATGTAGCGTTTGTGCTGGGAATATGGCCGCCCACTGTACCGAGAACAGGCCTGCATGTGGCATGTTATAACACGATAGCTGGATCTCTTTTGCAAACTACATTCTCATAAAGAAGTCATTTAAAATGCACAGCATCGTCCTTGATGGCGAAGCTACTTCTTTCCCTTATGACACATTGTGAAAGCTTCTGCTATTAATCCTGTTCTCAATTTTGGAGCAATTCTCTTCTGGTGAACTGGTGAACGTTGTTTCAACCAACAACAATAAGGACACTGCAAGATGCTCCTGAGGTATATCATTATGTGTGTGCTGTTCAGTTCTGACCTCTGACAGTGTGGGCATTGCTCCAAACACAAGGACACTATAAGAGAAATACATCTCCACATTTTCTTTGCCTCACTGAAAAGGAGAGAATTCAATATTAGAGGCACAAGTTTAAGTTTTCCTCTCCAATGTGTTTCGTATTTCCTTGACCTTGTCCGACTGGGATTGTATTATGTTTATAAAGAAAGCACATCTACTTTCTACAGTATACCCTAAATACAATATAGTGTGTATCTTATATATATACAATAATGTACGGTGTTGTTATACTTGTTATCAGCGAGAAATTCTGAACGTGGTGTGTGAATCCCTGACAAACCGGTCACTCACCATAGCTCAACACGACTTTGCGGTTGAGTTTGAACAAACATGTCCAGTTTTACAGTCATGTTACTTTTAATAATCCGTGATAAATTTAAACAGGAAAATGCTGTTCATTTGTAACTGAGAGTAAAAATGTGGTGTGGTTATATTTGTACACTCAGAGTTAAATGAACACTCTGTTTCGTTGGGCTAGCGGGAGGAGAGGAGAGGGGAGGGAGGGGGGGGGGTATAGGGGATAATTTCGGCCTTTCTTGGCCTCACACTCCAAGCCAATCAGAATCCAGTGGGCGGGAGAGAGAGGCATATACATGGGTGTGGCTTATGGTGTGCCCCCATGACCCCAGAAGCCCCTCCCCAACCCCAGGAGAACCTCACTCACAGTCTCACAACAGTCTGTCTGTCTGTCTGTCTGTCTCACACTGTCTGTCTGTCTCTCACTGTTAAAGAGTCCTGTCTTTTATTCCATTGTCTGTGATGAAAATTGTCCAGAGAAAAAAAGAACCAAGCAAAATGAAAAGGGTGTCCTACATTGGGAGGCATTGTGTATAGCCGTGATTCTCAAGGTCCTGGATGGAGGTAGGAGGAGGGAAAACGCTGCTGAGAGAAGGGCAAGTCCACAACGGGAAAGAGGGTGATATACCCAGTGGAAATGAGGGGTGCAAGTAGTAGTGGAGAGAGAGGTGGAGGGGAAGGAGAGAGAGAGAGAGAGAGAGAGGTGAATGGAGGTGTGTGTGTGTGTGTGTGTGCTGAGGCGAGAATGTTCCTAATAGGATACAGGTGACAACGTGCTGACCAGACCCACTGAACAATGATTACTCAGGGAACTGTGTGTGTGTGTGTGTGTGTGTGTGTGTGTGTGTGTGTGTGTGTGTGTGTGTGCACCTCCATTCACACACACACTCACACACATGCCGCACACACGCGCGCGCGCACACACACACACACACACACACACACACACACACACACACACACACACACACACACACACACACAAAGCATAAGCACATACAGAGATTAAACTTCAAAAGAAAAGAGTATTTTCCAATCATCGTCCATAAAGAAAACAGTGGAATGCCCAGGGGAGCGAGGAGGGAGCCGGTACGGTACGGTAAGGAGGTGACGCTGATCAAACCACGGCAGAGCTGCAACACTGGAGGAAAACTCACCGCTCACACCGTCCCGCCCGTCCGGGATTAGTTTGAGTAAAGACTCAACTTTTCATGTCATTTATCTTTCAATGAATCTGTCAAAAATGTGTTAATATCTCATTCTGG
>NW_027637613.1:0-9355 GCF_951216825.1 Electrona antarctica
GGAGGAAGGGATAAGAGAGAGAGAGAGATAGAGGAGGGGGGGGGGGGGGGGCAATCGGCGCGTGGCATCTCCCCGCTCCTCATCTCACGGAACAGCACCTCTTAATTGTGTCTCCTCCTCGTCTCCCCGGAGATCAAATAAGAAAGCTGGAGTAGGAGAGTAGAGAGCAGTTTGTCTCGATCCTCTCAGCCAAGAGAGGAGATATCTTCTGGAACGTGTTGCACATTAACGCCAGGGTGATTGCATTCTTTAGTCGCTCCTCTAATCTCATGGATGAGAGGAGACTGAGAGACAGAGACACAGAGAGAGAGAGACACAGAGAGAGAGAGAGAGAGACACAGACAGAGAGAGAGAGAGAGAGAGACGGGGAGGGAGGGGGAATGCATGATTGAAAGAGAGTCGCAAAGCGAAAGTGTGCGAGAGAAATTATCTTTTTTTGTAGTTAGACGAGAGAGAAAGAGAGAGAGACTTGCATTTGAAGTTATTTTCTAGCCTCTGTGTCACCTCCGCGAGAGTAGCCAGGCCACCCACCCAACCCTGCACGAAAAATAAATGACTTCTCTAATCGGCGGGAGTTCAATTTGACGCTTCCTTCACAATATGGATGGCAATTAGAGTGTGGATTTTTAATTTGTGCCGCTCTTTGGCAGGCCAGAGAGCTGCTGAGGACACTCCTGTCCCGGTCCGATGAGGAGGAGGAGGAGGAGGAGGAGGAGGAGGAGAGTGACTCGTCCTCTCCGTCACGCCGCCTTCCCTCTCTCCACCCGGACGACAAGGAGGGAACTGCTACGTCACGCCATCCATGGCCAACTGGCGGCCCGCGGGCCACATGCGGCCCCCAGCCTCACTCAATGCGGCCCGCAGGTTAATATCAAAATACTGATATATTACTGATTTCAGCTGTTACAATTCCAAACATGCAAACATGACCTTAATTACGTCAGTCTATATTAGTAGCTGAATGGCTAGTATTAGAATTGTATTGTCTTTTTTTTATGTCCACTGTATTTGCATTTAAATTCAGAAAGTTACTACTAACTAAATGCATTTGAAATTAAGTGTTAATTTGTTTTAATTTGCTGCTTTCTTTCGTTTTAGTGATTTTTGACAGGGGGGGGGGGGGGGCATTCGAACACAGGGCTAAATATTTACTAAATTGTATTAATTACTATAGTCCTACTAGACCCCAGAAAATTACACCTGGCCACAAAAGATCACAGGATCTACTGAATGGGGGGTCAAGTGACAACCCCCCTTTACATTCAGTAGATCCTGTGATCTTTTGTGTCCAAAATACATATTTAGTTATCAAATAATAATTGTAGTGGAGTAAAAGTATTATGTTTCCCTCTGAGATATATGGAGTAGAAGTAAAGGTACTGAAAATTGGAAATTGTAAAAACACCACTGCCACATTCATATCTGATCGGCTTCCTGGCTTTGGGTTTAAACTAAGCCTGATTCATTCTTTAGCAGATCTACAAGCAACTATGAGAAGCAGTGAATCAAATCAATACAAAACAAGGTTTTGTCAATCAGCTTGTTTTGGACAAGAAGGATGTATAGCAGATATATATTTGTATTAGATATAATAAAGTCAGAGGAATAGATAAGCTACTAAAGCTACAGTCCCAGACCTATCTTATGAATAAAACAATTGAACCAATCTGTATGGTCTATGATCTGTACTGTAGTCATACCGTATGGCTACAGTAGCACTACTGGATGACAATGTCAAATAAAGTTATTCCAAACAGGCCTGGGCCGTGGCTCAGCGGTCCAGGCACCTTGGCCGGTAGTCCAAGTCTGGCAGTGTGCCGCGGGTTCGACTCCCGATCCCGACGGCCTTTACTGCATGTCACCCCCCCATCTCTCTCCCCATTTCCTGTCAGCCTACTGTCCGTCCCTCCATAAAAATTATAAAATAAAAACAAAAAAACGTTATTCCAAACATCTTTCTGTAGACTGGGCGTCGTTGCACTTCTCTCCAAATTCCAATCCACCCAGAGAGACACAAAATGTATGGATTATAGCTTTAAATGCAGCACTATGTAACTTTCCTCTTCTACCCCGGATTTGAACCTGGTTTCCTTCCTGCCAACGTTTTACCATCGAGCTAGTCTCTAGTAGCCAGACAACTATTCCACAATCTCCGAATGCTATATAGAGTCTGGAACTACACCTCCCGAAATCCGAGTAAGGAAGCTGCTATTTCCGTTCACGAAAATAGATTTTAAAATATCTATATATTTTTGATTTCCTTTTCTGCTAAGCAACAAGCTATATATGCTTAGATGTTTTCTATTTATATTAGGATACATTTGCGCGACTGTAAAGTGGGGAGGAGGCTCCACTTCCGCTTTATAGTTTACTCACGATAGCTTTTCCATTGCTCCAGACTGTATGACGGAAGCATTTGGAAATTGCGAGAGGCAACAGTCTGGAAACGCGAGACTACCATCGAGCTAATAGAGCCTGCCTGCTTGCTCAGGGGATAAATTGAATCTTGACCATCAGGTCAGAGTTCGTGTCAGATCCTGTGTCTATAGGTGAGACATGACCTTTGACACGATCTAAATGTCTCAATAGAAGAGCAGGGAGACCAAATACAACCACCCCAATTGTATACGTTATGTTGCATTACTCTACCGTTTTAAAATTAAAAAGAAGTTACATAGTGAGGCTTTAAGACATTCGATAGCCTTAAAAGCTACTATAGAGACAACACATTGCAATGTATTGACTCATTGTACGGTTGTGTTAGCAACACATTGTGACACTTTTAAACAAAACATCCCAAACTGTCCTGACATCACCCCAAAAAGTCTGTTCTTCTGTGTTGACGACTCGGCGAGAGAGGGAGAGAGAGAGAGAGATGGAGAACAATGGGCGCTGAAATCAAGAGCCAATCGCAGCAACAAAAAAAAATAACACGAACCCCTTTTTTATGAAAGAAATAATATTCACCACAGCTCTTTTCTCATGAATCCCCCACAGCTCCCAGCGTTCACAGACAGAGCCCCCCGCTCCCAGCGTTCACAGACAGAGCCCCCCGCTCCCAGCGCTCCCAGGGCCCTCTATTCAGAACCCCACACCCCCAATACCACCCCCAGTCCCTATTTCCATCCTCAGCCTCCCTTCATCCCTTGCTCTGATTCTCACCGTGAGCTTTCTGTTTCTTACAGAACTACAAAGTAGTGAAGAGGACAGCCGGAACCAAAGCCCTGCGGAAAGTATTCCTATTAGAGGTAAAAAAAAAAAGGCAGCGCCGGTGCCCCGGCATTCAGACTGTCTGTGTGTGTGTGGTGTGTGTGGTATGTGTGGTGTGTGTGTGTGTGTGTGTGTGTGTGTGTGCGCGCGCGGCCCGGTTTGTGTTTTTCTTTTCTGGCGCGCGGTGAATAAATGGGTTCTTTTTGTTAAACGCCGACGGCTGAGGCAAGGATGATCAAGGTGAATCTAGGGTCAAAGTCCCACCTGAAGAGTTGCGCTAGTTCTCTCTAATTATCTCTCCACAAAAAAAGAGAGAGTGAGAGAGAAAGAAAGATAGAAAGCAAGAAAGAAAGAAAGAAAAGCCCACTGCCCGGTCCGAGGCGCTCCTGGCTAAACAGATAATTCACTGGGCCTGCGGGCATAATGCGGCTCCTCTAATTGTCCAGACGCCGCGGCGCAATAGGAGCGAGATCTGTCACACGGTCCTCATTATCTATCTAAACAATGCTCTGGCGGAGGCTGGAAACTTGAAAAAGGAGGAGATGTGAAGACACGCTGCAAAGAAAGCGTCCGTCCGTCCGTCGGTCCACCCCCCAGTCCTCTGAAATGTAAAACTAAATGCCTGTAAGGCACTTTCCTGTCAGATGTCCGTCCTACTGGGGCTGTTTCATGCGGCGACTCGTCTTCCCAGTCACTGTATTACTAATCAAAAGAGATGGAAACCTAGTGAATAGCTCCACTGTGGCTGTCCATCCACAATAAACACACAACTAAAAAGTTCCCCCTAGTGAGAAGATGTCTGTTTGTCGGCGTGCACGTGGAAATGCACGTGTTAGCCCTGGTAGGTAGACCGACCGGCGGTTCTCAAAGTGGGGTCCGTGGACGCCTTATAGCTGGGGACGAACTCGTAAGAAATCACCAAGATTTGGCTTTTGGTGACTAGTTTTTGAATTTTAGCGTGGTGTTGGGTATGGATATAAGGCTTTTGAAAAGACTCAAATATTAGATACGTGTAATCGTGTATGGTTGAAAACCAAAATAATTGATAAAAATAGATTTTTCAATGGATTCTGTTACTATTGGGTGTGTAAATAACATACTAAAATTGTAGGAAAAACGAACAACCAGAAAGGCATCGTTTTCAAGATGGCGTTCACGATGGCTGCCAGGAGAATATGTCCATATTTATTATGCACATCTGCGTTGCACTTCTCATATATGATACGTACTCCAGTGTGCGGCAAACCCATTAGGAGTGTTTTTAAAACAGAGAGAGCGACCGGACGCTGTCTTCCTGGAAGGCGACCGAGTTAAGAGGGTGATTATACCGGCCTGTGGAGAGAAAAAAAAAACGGACGCGTGTACGCTCGACTGGAACCAGT
This sequence comes from Electrona antarctica, assembly GCF_951216825.1. Taxonomy (NCBI): domain Eukaryota; kingdom Metazoa; phylum Chordata; class Actinopteri; order Myctophiformes; family Myctophidae; genus Electrona; species Electrona antarctica. Next base: position 4,593 of record NW_027637613.1, read on the forward strand.
AGCTTAGCCTCGACTGGGCACATTGTCTTCTCACACACACACACACACACACACACACACACTCCTGCTCAGCCACTGAAGCGTGTTGTCTGATCAAACACAGTAACCTCCCAAAGTTGGAAACCTAGGTCTTGATCAAATATTTGACACGGACATTTGCCCCTCTCTCCCCTCTGGTGTGTGTGTGTGTGTGTGTGTGTGTGTGTGTGTGTGTGTGTGTGTGTGTGTGTGTGTGTGTGTGTGTGTGTGTGTGTGTGTGTGTGTGTGTGTGTGTGTGTGTGTGTGTGTGTGTGTGTGTGTGTGTGTGTGTGTGTGTGTGTGTGTGTGTGTGTGTGTGTGTGTGTGTGTGTGTGTGTGTGTGTGTGTGTGTGTGTGTGTGTGTGTGTGTGTGTGTGCGCGCGTGTGTGTGTGTGTGTGTGTGCGTCTTTGAACAGAGACAAAAGCGTATCAGCTGCTTAAACAGTCTGCCACGCAGGAGAGAGCGCGGCGCTCTGGGGAGCAGGAAGAGAAGAGCGCTCCGTCAGGTGAGAAAAGAGAGAAAAGAGAACAGAGAGAGCGGCCGGGAGCCCGGCCGTCGGTCAACACTGACCATATGTTGTTCTCGCCGCAGCCATAAAGATACGGCGCAAACAGCACATTTCCTCTATGTTCACACGTTATTAACGAGAGGCAAAGAGCACAGGCCTCTCTGCCCTGTGGCGTCCACACAACCACCTTAGTGTCGTACTTCACAGGCCTCTCTGCCCTGTGGCGGCCACACAACCACCTTAGTGTCGTACTTCACTAAGAGCACAGGCCTCTCTGCCCTGTGGCGTCCACACAACCACCTTAGTGTCGTACTGCACTAAGAGCACAGGCCTCTCTGCCCTGTGGCGTCCAAACAACCACCTTAGTGTCGTACTTCACTAAGAGCACAGGCCTCTCTGCCCTGTGGCGTCCACACAACCACCTTAGTGTCGTACTTCACTAAGACAGGCCTCTCTGCCCTGTGGCGTCCACACAACCACCTTAGTGTCGTACTTCACTAACACAGGCCTCTCTGCCCTGTGGCGTCCACACAACCACCTTAGTGTCGTACTTCACTAACACAGGCCTCTCTGCCCTGTGGCGGCCACACAACCACCTTAGTGTCGTACTTCACAGGCCTCTCTGCCCTGTGGCGTCCACACAACCACCTTAGTGTCGTACTTCACTAAGAGCACAGGCCTCTCTGCCCTGTGGCGTCCACACAACCACCTTAGTGTCGTACTTCACTAAGTAGTACTGAGCCTGTTGGCTTAATACTTAGCGATTAGCATAGTACAACACGGCCGTACTACTTTAAACACGAGGTCTTGTGTACTTAGTACTTAGTCGGTAATACCAAGTACTACGCTAACACCGCTGTTGGCTTGTAGATCTGTTCATTTTGCCCCCCCCCCCCCCCCCCCCCCCCCCTGTTACGATGGAGTATACTACTATATGAATCTAATCTCGAGTCACACCGTATTAATATGCATCTCAGATTAGCGCCCCGATTTAGAGGCCCCAACAAATCAAATGGTTTGATCTGTCCCCGTGTTTGCTCTTTTAAAGGAATAAATGGCGGCGATGAAGAGGACCTGCACTCCTCACATCAAGACCCTCCTCAGCCCCGGTAAGAACACCGCCGTTGTTGTTATTCATCCAGCCTGACAGGGAGAACGGGCCGCCACCACCATGCAAACACACCAAAGTGGTTGATGTACATTTGCATGGCCGCTCTCATAATTCCACATTCATTTCCATAAGATCAAGGGCCCCCGCCACCCATTAGCTTGCCCACAAAGACAAAGGGCCCCCAGTGCCCCCCCAACCACCTCCCCCCGCGTGTCTCTCTCACTATGTGCAGCGTTTTCCAGGTTTTATATATATATGTATCAGGAATCGAAAGCAAAATGGCTACCAGGTAAACAAATTAGAGTTGTGTGATCTTTTGACGTTCCTGAGAGCGCAAACAGATCAAGTCAAGAGCGGAATCGGAGACGACTGTTTTGGAAGAAGAAGGACACTTTGAGTGTCGACAAGTGTACGAGTATACATCCTTTCTTTCCATTTTTCTTTTCCTTGAACCACATTTAGGCCACTCAAAATCAGAGCTCTGAGTGGGCTGGGGGGTGGTGGGGAGGGGGGGGGGGGGGGACATCTTAGGATAAATAGCCGCTACCTAACATCGCCTCGCTGTCGCATTTGAATATCAACACGACTTCATCAAAATGTGCAATTGCGCGGCGGGTCCTTAACCCATTGAGACCCATTGATATTCTTTCTACGAAATGTCTTCTAAAGATCAGTTTTCTGAAAAACCCTATGTTTCTATGTCAGTGGTTCTCAAACCTTTTCATGCCAAGGACACCCAGAATTATCTGTATTTGGCCGCGGACCCCATCTCAAAATATGTTGTTCCAGGGACCCCCCAGATGCAAAAACATTTGCTCTGAAAGAATATATATTAAAAGATTTGCACCACATTTTCACGATTTAAAAAGAATAGCAGATCATACAAGCGCTAGGAGCTTGTTGTAGATGTGCTATTTTTCAACAGCTATAACAAGGCGACACAGACGCGCTCCCCGTCCTAAACGGGTTAACCCATTCAGGCCTGACGTCGAAATTTTTAAAAAAAAGTTTTCTAAATCATGAAAATTTTCGGAAAGATTTGAGGCACATTTTAACGATTTTTCAAAAATAGCAGACCTACAAGTTCATAGCGCGCCACTCGGTGGCGCGCTATGAGCTTGTAGATCTGCTATTTTTCAATAGCTAAATTATAACATAATGTTTAAAACGCTAACGCTAACGTGACATGGATGCGTTCCAGGTCTCAATGGGTTAAAGCACCTCTTCACCAGCCAGGCCCATTTGGTGCTCCTCCGGTAATGGCTGGGTAAACGTTATGGGGAATAATCTTCTCTGATTTCATGTGATTACCGCCGGCACCACGCTGACACTGAGGGGGCCTGAAGTCCTGTGCGCGTCGTGTCGTCTCCCTGGCCAGGCCAGGCCAGCGGGCTGCTGCACCTCGCTCCCCCCGCTCTGCCTATTAGCCCCCGGGAGAAGAGAGAGAGAGGGCATAATGGGGGCCGGCGATGGCTCCATTGTGCCGCCGCTCCCCTCGCTCGTATATAGCCGCCGATGTCGACGGCGTCGAGTCGTCGGGGCCACTGCCATCCCCCCCCCCTCCCCCTCACAACGACCACCCGCCTGCCCACCCCCTCTTTAATAAACATGAGCCAATTTCAGGCTCAGACCCCTCTCTCTCTCTCGGATGGCGCTCGTCTCTCCGTCATTAGAGGCGAACGGGAGGCGCGGCGGCTTTAGGTGATGAAACAAAACAAGGGAAACACACACGCACAAGCACACGCACACACACACACACACACACAAGGCGTACAATTCTTTTAAATGAATAAATAAACTAGTGGAAAACAGGGCAACGCAGCGCCCAGCGGGACGAGCAACTGTGTACAGTACACAGTGAAAGAGGATTAATAATGACTAGTTATGCATGCCTGACACTCTTGTCCTCGTCACTGGGGATAGTGAGGACACTGTGGGGCTCCGAGCTGGTCTGCATAAACACTCTCCCTAGTCTTAATGTGACCCCCCCTTGTCCCCCCCACCCCTCCCTTTCTGTCTTTTTTTTATATTTATTTCTCGTCCTCCTCCTAGAGATGCTTACGTTTAAGCATTCCCACTTACAGCGGTCACTTCTTCTTGCGCTTTATTGGTTCCACAAGTGGTCAGGAAGCTCTGCACTTGAGCGGAAGCCCGCTGCTGTTTGCCCCGCTACTCTCCTCTCTCCTCTCCTCTCCCTTCTGTTTGCCCCGCTACTCTCCTCTCCTCTCCCTTCTGTTTGCCCCACTACTCTCCTCTCCTCTCCCTTCTGTTTGCCCCACTACTCTCTCCTCTCCCTTCTGTTTGCCCCACTACTCTCTCCTCTCCCTTCTGTTTGCCCCACTACTCTCTCCTCTCCTCTCCCTTCTGTTTGCCCCACTACTCTCTCCTCTCCCTTCTGTTTGCCCCACTACTCTCTCCTCTCCCTTCTGTTTGCCCCGCTACTCTCCTCTCCCTCCTGTTTGCCCCACTACTCTCTCCTCTCCCTTCTGTTTGCCCCGCTACTCTCCTCTCCCCTCCCATTCCGTGTTCTTTCTCAAGCCCCAACGATTCATTACTTTGTCGCACGAAGCCGTAATAACCCGAGACCAACAGACACTACAAGCTCACAAAGCGTTGCGACGGTCGAGTGTTTTCGGTGAGCGACATCGTCATACGATGGAGCATGCTGCGTTGCATTGGGCTTCACTCATTTGTGTCAGCGTTTCTCTCCCCCCTCCCCACCCCCTCTGTCTCTCTCTCTCTATCACACACACACACACACACACACACACACACACACACACACACACACACACACACTCTCTTCCCATATTTTCCCTCCACCCCACTCCTTCTCCTATACTCGTTCATTATTTGCTTTATTTATGTCAGCGAGCTGATGGGTGACATAAAAAAAAGAGGGACGGACTCAAAAAATCCAACAAAACAAAAAAATAGCTTCGTCCTCTCTCTCTCTCTCTCTCTCTGTCTGTTGTCTTAGAGACAATAATTATGATGTGTCTGTTAAGCTCGCGCGCAGACTTATAGACAGCGGAGAGGGGATTGTAGTTTAAAGCAGAGGCTTTGGTGCAAAAAAAAAAGAAGAAGAAGGAAAAAAAATGCATTTATAGCCCTTTGTGTAGCTC
>NW_027637612.1:0-57500 GCF_951216825.1 Electrona antarctica
AGCATTAGGGCTATGGACCAGAGCTATAGGGGGGGGGGGGGGGGTAGGAACGGTGGGCAGAATGAAGCATTAGGGCTATGGACCAGAGCTATAGGGGGGGGGGGGGGTAGGAACGGTGGGCAGAATGAAGCATTAGGGCTATGGACCAGAGCTATAGGGGGGGGGGGGGGGGGGGTAGGAACGTGGGGCAGAATGAAGCATTAGGGCTATGGACCAGAGCTATAGGGGGGGGGGGGGGGGGGGGGTAGGAACGTGGGGCAGAATGAAGCATTAGGGCTATGGACCAGAGCTATAGGGGGGGGGGGGGGGGGGGTAGGAACGGTGGGCAGAATGAAGCATTAGGGCTATGGACCAGAGCTATAGGGGGCGGGGGGGGGGGGTAGGAACGGTGGGCAGAATGAAGCATTAGGGCTATGGACCAGAACTATATTGGGGGGGGGGGGGGGGTAGGAACGGTGGGCAGAATGAAGCATTAGGACTATGGACCAGAGCTACAGGGGGGGGGGTAGGAACGGTGGGCAGAATGAAGCATTAGGGCTATGGACCAGAGCTATAGGGGGGGGGGGGGGGGGTAGGAACGGTGGGCAGAATGAAGCATTAGGACTATGGACCAGAGCTATAGGGGGGGGGGGGGTAGGAACGGTGGGCAGAATGAAGCATTAGGGCTATGGACCAGAGCTATAGGGGGGGGGGGGGGGTAGGAACGGTGGGCAGAATGAAGCATTAGGGCTATGGACCACACTGTAAACCCCAATGAGTAAGAAATACTCAAATCGTTTAGCGGAAGCATTTGCCTCAATTTTTTTGAGTTGGCAAACTGAAAAGTTAGAGTAACTCATTACTTGAAGTTTTTAAGTAAATTGTACTTCAATATTTGGATGACCAAACTCAAAAAATTGATGTATTCAGAACTTAACCTTTTTAGTTATGAAACTCAAAAAGTAGATGTATTCAGAACTTAACCTTTTTAGTTATGGAACTCAAAAATGTGATGTATTCAGAACTTAACCCTTTTAGTTATGAAACTCAAAAAGTAGATGTATTCAGAACTTAACCTTTTTAGTTATGAAACTCAAAAATTAGATGTATTCAGAACTTAACCTTTTTAGTTATGAAACTCAAAAATGTGATGTATTCAGAACTTAACCCTTTTAGTTATGAAACTCAAAAATGAGATGTATTTAGAACTTAACCTTTTTAGTTGTGAAACTCAAAAATTAGATGTATTCAGAACTTAATCTTTTTTACTAATATAAAACTCAAAAATTTGAAGTATTCAGAACTGTATTTAAATACATCTATTTTTTTGAGTTGTATAAGTAAAATTACTTATACAACTCAAAAAAATAGATGTATTTAAATTTTAAACCATGTAGTTACTCGACATGTTTTAGTGCTACTGTACATTAACCTATATGATTAATTAAATAATATTCATTATGTCAACTCAAACAATTGTTCTAAATTAAACTACATTATTATCACAACTCAAAACACAGTACTTCATGTTCCATGGACATTTATTTATATGGAACAGAAAATCATCTGACAATGCAATGTCTTTTCTCCTTGAAATTGTGCAAAACATAATAAATAGACTGACAAAACAAAATTATAAAATGTAGAAAGTATGCATAAACAACTCACATTTCCAGGGCATGGTCCTAGTTTTAACCCATTCAGGACGGGAAACCCCTTTGGTGTTAAGCATTCTTATACTTTAGCTATTGAAAAATAGCAGATCTACAAGCTCATAGCAGGCACCGAGTGCAGCGCTACAAGCTTGTGGATCTGCTATTTTTGAAAAATCATGTCAATGTGGCACAAATGTTGGATTATTTATTATTTCATAGCAAATGTATTTAACTCAAATTGATGCCTAAGGGGGGGGGGTGTCTGGAAAAACATATTTTCAGATGGGGGTCCGTAGCCAAATTCAGATACTTCTGGGTGTCCTTGACATGGAAACTTGTTTTTTTTCAGAAAACTGGTAGGATTTATAAGCCTTTTTTTCCATCAGACTCGGGTATAAATGGGTTAAAACGTAGGCGTAGTGGATCCATTGAAAGTGTAAACATTTAAAGGAGAAATCCACACAAACATGTACCCTGAATCAGCCTATAATCCTTTCCCAACATGCATGTTGCCTTGAATTGTTTCATACATGTTCCCTGTTCTCCTTTTCCACCACCCCCCCAGTGTCTCCCACAGTAAAATGCAGCTAGAATGGTGGAAAGCTAGTCATCTAGATTCTAATGTTGGTATTTTAGTAGTCCTGGCACTCTCAGATGCACCATTTGTCACCCTTGAGCTGCCGTTCATACAGAACCTAGCATTGTAGTTCTTGAAATTGCAAACCCTCGGCACATACCGTAAAATTTACTCTCGGCACATTCACAAACCATACCGATCAATGTTGCTGCATTTGCATGTGCACATTTAGGACACTTGCAGTGGGGTCACATTTATCTAGGAACCACACTGCTGAAATTAGCAGTAGTACAATTCAGAGTCAGGAGCATGTGTCATTCAAGTGTCCTCTGTGCACATTTGAGCAGCCCTTTTCCGAATCTGAGGTTCTCTATCATTTGAGAAGGCGTTTAAAAAAATCACAAGACAGTGGTGTGCCCATACAAGGACTGTAACTACAGCACCAATGTAACGAGTACCTTCAATGGTCATAAAAGTAAAGAACACCGATCAAGTCTTGCTGCAGACTTTTGCAGCTACATAATCAAACATGAAGATGTACAGGGTCTACCGGTCACTAGTTTAGAGGTCATTGAACAATCTCCAGGTCACCAGAATACAGAGGAAGATGATACTCAGTGCGATACTGAGACTGAAAGATCAGCTCAAGCACAATGAAGCTTCTTTATTTCTAAAAATGCAGGCTATCCTTCATGTGTCAAACACAGCTAACCAAGAAATAGTGTACCACTTGAATGAAATCTTCTTTGTCCAAGCCAGTGGTCAGAGAGGCTGTTAATGAGGTTTCGCAGCGATATGGTCACAATATTACAGCTAGTACCCTGGATGAAGTTGTCGCAGTCATGGACTCGAACGTACTCTTTAGTGCCACATCTGCAGGTGCACACTTGTCGACTTTCAAGCTAAGAAAAACATGCATTGAGCGTAACTATCCATTGGTAAAGCCTCAAGAATATCAGCTGGAGCAACCTGGCCATACCGTTATGCATGTCCCAATCCTTGACATGATTCGGGAGTCGTTTAAAAACACATATGCTCAACAAGATCAGAGAACCAAATACTAAGGGTGGCAAATTTGTATCATACTGTGATGGCTCTTATTTCAAAGAGAATGAGTTACTCTCAACAGAACATCTAACCTTGTCACTTCAGTTTTATGGATGCCATGGAAATTGCAAAGCCTCTCGGCACATCCTGTACAATTCACAACATTTGTGCAATCTACTGGGTCCTTGCCAATGTGCCCCCTAAATACCGATCAACGTTGCACAATATACAACTAGGCATGCTAGTTAAAGTGAACGACGTCCAGGAGTATCATTATGAAGCTGTACTTGCTCCATTATTGCAGGATATTCGTATTCTAGAGCAGGATGGTGTCTTCATTGAATCACTTGGTCAGAATATCAAAGGCACCATCTTTTGTGTTTCTTCTGACAATTTGTCAGCCCATGGATTGGGTGGCTTTGTGGAGTCATTCAGGGCCGAGTACGTTTGCAGATTTTGTTTGGCCACAAATGAAGAGTTTCAGAAATTTGAAGTTAAAGGACACTTCATTGAGAGAACCAAAGCCACCTCCATGTCCAAAATGTTGCAGAAAGTGACATTATGAGCAGCCAGTTCGGTGTTAAAGGTGACTGTGCCTTGCACAAATCACTGCAATACTTTCACCCTGGTTTTCCTCCAGATATTCTCCAGCTCTGAGCAAGTACAGCTTCATAACGATACTCCTGGACGTCTTTCCCCCAGCGATGGAGTTCTCAACAGGCCTGACAATTTAGGCCCCTGGGTTCTGTATAAACGGCAGCTTGAGGGTGACAAACATTTGGAGCTAGCCTACTAAAATACCCGCATTAGAATGAAGACTAGCTTTCTACCATTCTCGCTGCAAGGCCAACATATGTTCGGACAGGATTATAGGCTGATTCATGCGTTGGTGTGGATTTATCCTAAAACATATTATAGGAATATTTAAATCCTTTCAATACAAAAAGCCATAAATACTGACAAAACAAAAAATAACAAATTAAATAAATAGACTGACAAAAATAATTATACAACAATACAGTAATGCAAATTCTATCAAATATACACAAATTTCAAGTGCGTGGCGCTATAGTGTTCCTATATATCCACAATCTATACATTTATAATCAACTCGTTCTTAAGGCTCTGCAGTCTGAGTGACAGTTTAGCACTGTCCAAACCCATCAAAACCTTCTGGAAAAAAATCAAACATGTTGGTCAGTCCTTTGGGATAATTAAGATGCAGTGCGTACAGACCAAACAGAACAACGGCAGCATCTGGAAATTGGGGGAGACTGACCACTGCATCACCTTCAATGATGACGGTTACTTTCTTCGGGTTGTAGTGGATTGGCTGCTTGACATTTTCACCGACTGCTGCAGCCGTCAGGAGGCACACCGCGCCAAACAGCCCTGGATCATCATCATCTTCCTGAATGAATGACAAAAATGCACATCACATACAGATCACATCACTGTAGAGTTCAATAACCATCATTGCTATGGAGTGTTCAGTAACGGTTTTACCGTATTATAGGTTATTATATGTTTGACCAGAGAAAGAACTTACAGGATAAACAAACTTGGACCTCCTCTCTGTCCCCAAGGCAGTCAAGCGAACCTTCGGGGACAGAGCATTCAGTGTGGCAGCCCCCACTCTGTGGAACTCTCTTCCAACAGAGATTTGCCATGCTCCAACACTTGACTCTTTTAAGGCTGCCTTGAAAAGACACTTATTCTCTCAGGCTTATGGCATATAGTTTGATTGTTGGTACATTTTGTAAAGCGTCCTTAGGTTCATGAAAGGCACTATATAAATTCAAGCTATTATTATTATTTTATTATTAAGTGCAATTCAAAGTGCTGATTTTCAAAAAGCAGTCAATTTTGAACTGTTATACTAGATAATTGAAGCTAATACATTATCTTTGTTCTATATAGAATTGGTCCTGATGATATAAATTGTCTGTTTACCAAAAGAGCTGGAGAGATGGTATCTAGAGCAGGGGTGCCCACCCTTCTTTGACTTGAGAGCTACTTTCAAAATGACCAGCTCAACAAGATCTACCCACCTGAAAATAGTTTAAATAAGTACCTAAGGGTGCTTTAGAATAGCGGCGCTGGCATTACATATAAGACAAATGTACTTGGAATGGGAAATAGAGGGGGAGAAATGGAATAGGTAGAGTTTTTTTGTATTTAATTTATAACGCTACCGATGTTTGTGCACAGCAACACCGAAAACAAAATGTTGCATTGTGGATTGAGCTGACAGGCGCTTTTTGATGTCAATCAATCAAGTCACCTTTAATGCAAGTGGCAGATGCCAAGAATGGTCTTTTATATATTTAATTGAAATAAAAGCAGGTATCTGATCTACCTTTTGGGCACCCCTGATCTAGAGTGTGTGTGTCAGCTCAACATGATCACATGCCCTGGACAATGGCTTCTACAAGACAAAGGCAATGTCAGTCCTGTAACCAAAGAGGTTCACCCAGCACCAGAGACCTTCACAGAGATGGTTAGATTGGCATTAGACGTCCTAGCCACCTCACAGCTTTATTTGATAAGGTCTGTGGATGTCTCTAGCATCCAACGTGTTTAGAGTTCATCGCTGAAAAAATAAAATACCATCGGCCCGAACAAGAAGTTTACAAGTTAATTTAGGTCTGTGAGGACTCACCGTGCACGTCTTGAAGACTGGAGAGGCATCCTCTCGCAGAAATACAGGAAGAGCATGGAGCACAGTGGTACGCCTTGTGTGGACATCGGACAATTCCTATGAAGATTAAAATAGAAGTGTACATTTTTAGACATAATTTACTAATTAATCACGATTAGCCTGAACAGTCCTATGGACAATACCAGTTTCTTTGCTAAAGCATACTGTATGTGCACATGCAATGACCATACAGGCATGGCAGTGGACTGACTCCTGAACATTGACTGTGCTGCAGCCTATAATGTGAAAATAATTGTGCTCGGCCAGTGAAGGACATTGAACACACGGCCAAGTCATATGGGCACCGTCAGTGACCTGGAAACAAAGACACGTTTTGGCGCTTAGCAATAATGACGGACTACGTCCTCCACATAGCCAACATATACAGAAAGTTTACACAAAATATATGGCTTAACCTTGGTATCAGCTGCTACTATAGCATATTTTGGGTTGTGTAGTACTTTGGCATGATGCAACCACACCACACGCACAAAATAATAGGTCTAAAACTAAAACAGTATGAAGAGTTAAGAGTGGAGATACTTACATTTAGTTCGATGTGGTGGTTGAGTAGGGCCTTCAGTTTAACTGGGGGAGATGGCACGAACACGAACCAACCACTGAGCAGGGCCTTCAGTTTAACCGGGCGAGATGGTACGAACACGAACCAATCACTGCAAAGACAATAATTGAAAATGGTTGCACATGATGCAAATCCACACACAAAATAATAGGTCTAAAACTAGAATAGTGTTAAGAGTGGAGATACTTACATTTAGTTCGATGTGGTGATTGAGCAGGTCCTTCAGTGTAACCGGGGGAGATATGGTACTACGAACACGAACCAACCACTGCAAAGACAATAATTGAAAATGGTTGCGCATGATGCAAATCCACACACAAAATAATAGGTCTAATGAGTTCAGGTGTTAAAGCAAAAAAAAGGCAAGATGGAAAATGATTTTCAGACAATCAAGCACAACACACTTAGTTGCGCACCGATGTTGCGTGCAACAAATAGCAGATATACAAGCTCACAGCACGTAGCATTCATGACACGCTGTGAGCTTGCAGATGTGCTATTTACTGTCTGCGCAGCAGTGCGCATGACAACACTTGCCAGGTTACATTCAGCAGCGCGTGGTCCATTCTGGGCAGCTGATGTGAATATTATTTGAGTGCGAATGGAAGCTTGGTAGTTTGGACTTGAGATATAGAATTCATAGAATTCAAATGACTGAAATCAGTGTAGGTTACCAAGAACTTTAACCCATGAACACGACATTACCTTTGAACAGCCACTGCAACTGACGCTGCTTGGAGTTCCGGGCTGTGGTGGATGTGGTGGTTGTCGGTGGGGGGGTTCTGATAGAGATAGGTTGAAGTCCTGAATCCTGAACTTGAAAAGTTCCTCTGCCTGGGATGAAAAAGGTTGTTGCCTGGGGTGCAGCCACTGCAGCGAATGGAGCCGACACAGCACTAGAATAGATTAACACACACACACACACACACACACACACACACACACACACACACACACACACACACACACACACAGACAGTGTCGATTTTTGGCATGTGGATTACATTGACATTTATTCATTCATCATTACCTTTTGTATAACCCCACGGTAATTGTTTGTAGAATGTCCAGCTATATTGTACCAAACCAAAGTCCTGGCGTCACTCACTACCCCTGGGTCACGGACATCATAGCCTCGAACACAAACCAACCACTGCAAAGACAATAATTGAAAATGGTTGCAAAATACTAATAATAACTATAGCAGAGATTCAGTATGTCACAAGGAAAACTAGACGATAGTAGTTTCCATAATAGGACAGATTGAAAATAATTGACATTTAACCACTTGAACCAAAGCATCCCCATTCTGGGGGGGGGGGGGGGGGGGGGCAGTCACCAAAAATAGCATACAACAGCTCACATGTTACAAGCTTGTAGATCTGCTATTTTGGTGAAGAGACTTTGTAGATCTGGTGAAAATAGCAGATATACAAGCTCAACGCGTGTGTGAGCTTGTAGATCTGCCACTTTCAGCATGCAACCAAAGTGTACATTTTTTACAACATTCAAGGCCTGTCAAAACACGTTAAAGTCTGGACTAACACTAGGACATTTCAGGTGACTAAAATGTGACTAAAACTAAATGAAAATTATTCAAAAGACATAGTGTGACTTACACTAAAATCAAAATGTACTGTCAAAAACAACACTGCACCTGTGCGACTAATTTCTGTGGTGCATGTCAAACTGGAGGTCCTTGAAATGATGCATCTTTTCAAATGGGCTATGTAAAGGTGTACATGTACATGCTGGGGTCCTTGCCATGATGTTTCATGTTAGTGCCGTTTTTATTAATTAAATAAATAAATAAATGCTAATATTATACAAGTTAAAATGAACGGTAATGAACAATATTTTTGGGGGCAAGTAGGTGTACCTGAGTGTACAAGTGCCTTAAGAGTAGGCTATATGAAAGCATTTATTATAAATTATACTATTGGTATTTCACACAGGTGTTGCCAATAACTAATTATCTTGCCAGTCAGATGTGCATATGACATATCTAGGTCATATCAATTTAATCAGCAGAAGCTGCAGAGCAGTGCTGCTTCTCACTCTGCACACACTGACTGACCAGCTAAAGTTTATGCCTACTTTAAACCCTAATATGACAAACCTTGGATTAATTCTTCTGAAAACGAGCAGCAAGCACAAGGTAAGGCAAGCACAGATAATTGCTCGATTGATTCCACGTTCTATTCTGCGCAGCACATACAGCGCTAATCATTGCACATCACTGCAGTCAGACCTGCCTGAGAGCAATGGACAGACGGTGGCTGTGCTGCCTAACTTGTTAGCCTATATACTAATCTATTCTACACTACACCATTTAATAGTAATAATGTAGAATATCATCCGGTTTTTTTTCTTGTCTTTCCAGATAATCACCATAATTGACATCTGTTATCCAAAAATAGTGTCAACCCCTGGAACAAATACATTTATGCATAGGCTATATAAACAAGGACAAAACAACGTCACACACACCCCCGTAGCTATAATGCCGTCGCACATTGAACAGCAGCAACAGCAAGAGCAGCGCGCGCACACAGCGAGCGCCGAGCGACTACCGCCGAATTCATATTTAATAATCAAGCGCGGGCCGCGCGCGCGCACACACACGTGTGGGTGCACCAACACACACACACACTGAGACACACACAGACACACGGCCACACACACGTTGTGCCCACACACACACACAAACACGGTGTGCGCGCACACACACACACACACACACACACACACACACACACACACACACACACACGGTGTGCGCACACACACACACACACACACACACATACACTGTGTGCGCACACACACACACACAGCGTGCGCCGAGCACATTTTAAGCTCAAATGCATTTTTAGTCTTAAACTTGACACACATGCAGAACTTCCAAATATAAAAAGGAGTTTAAACAAATGAAACTACTGGCAGCGCGCGCACACAAACACACACAGTACACAAGCAAAAGTTTAGGCGGGCGAATCAACTGGCCAGTTAGCCCGTCTCCGGACCCCCCGGGTTGAGCTCCTTTGGACCCCTACGACGTAGGGTCCGGTCTCACCGGATTCAAACGACATGGGACGCAATCTGACTTTCCCTGACTTAGCCCTGTGCTGCGGTGTGGGTGTCACGCTGACATATTCCAAACGAAGCATATGAACGCTATAGGAGACAACGAACCATCTGACCCCCCCCGCGAACGGCTCAGAAGCCGTTAAGTATTTTTAATGTTTGTACGACCGTTTTGGCAGCTCTGAAATTCTCTCTTGTTGACATCCCATTGTACCGCCTCTCGGCATCTCGGTTGGCTAGCAGCGCCTCCCTACGCGCCTCGTAGGCGCAGCTAGCCAACCGAGATGTCAACAAGGAGGGACCGAAGAGAGAATTTCAGAGCTGGCAAAACGGTCGTACAAACATTAAAAATACTTAACGGCTTCTGTGCCGTTCGGGGGGGGGGGGGGTGAGAGGGTTCGTTGTATCCTATAGCGTCCATATGCTTCGTTTGGAATATGTCAGCGTGACACCCACACCGCAGCACAGGGCTAAGTCAGGGGAAATCAGATTGCATCCCATGTCGCTTGAATCCGGTGAGAAGGAACCCTACATAAAGTCATCAAAATGTCAGAAACTTTAACGTAGGGTTCCGAAAGGAGCTACTGGCCAGTCAACACGGGAAAACTATATCTTAATATGAACAAATTATCAAAACAGCTAATGATTAACGTATAATATACTTACAGTTGACGTGGTGAGACGATTCTTGGAGAATTGAAGAAGAGAAATTAGGTTTTTAATCCCAAATGAATGCTCGCATTGCTCTGACCGCTCTCCGAGGAAACGGCCGCCATTAGAGAAAAATATTTTCAGACTAAAGTGCCCGCCCACTTAGCCTATACGTCTGACGTCAGGCGCAGTCAGGTTCAATGCGTGGGTGTTTGAGTAAATGGGAATAAAAGCCATAGATCTCCGATTAATTAAATGCACTAAACCAGTTCAGATTACTAGAAAATTAGCACTTCATATTACTCAAAGGGAAAAACATGCTCAACTTACTCCATACGTGTGAGTTAAAATAACCCTTTCTCATGTTTCAAGTATTCAGTACTTTATCCATTTGTTTAATAGTTTGTGTTGGGGAATACAGTGCAGAGCTATAGGGGGGGGGGGGTGGGAACGGTGGGCAGAATGAGGCATTAGGGCTATGGACCAGAGCTATAGGGGGGGGGGGGGGGGACGGTGGGCAGAATGAAGCATTAGGGCTATGGACCAGAGCTATAGGGGGGGGGGGGGGGGGACGGTGGGCAGAATGAAGCATTAGGGCTATGGACCAGAGCTATAGGGGGGGGGGGGTAGGAACGGTGGGCAGAATGAAGCATTAGGGCTATGGACCAGAGCTATAGGGGGGGCGGGGGGGACGGTGGGCAACACAGCGGCCCATGGTCGTCATGGTCTTCTGTCAACGTCAAGGTCAGAGGTCAGAGGTCGTCGACATGATGTTTGCGGTGGACATTTTTTGGCAAAATTCAATTGTTGCCACAGACCACACAGACCACACAGACCACACAGACCATACAGACCACACAGAGCACACAGACCACACAGACCACACAGACCACACAGACCACACAGACCATACAGACCACACAGAGCACACAGACCACACAGACCACACAGACCACACAGACCTTACAGACCACACAGACCACACAGACCATACAGACCACACAGAGCACACAGACCACACAGACCACACAGACCACACAGACCATACAGACCACACAGAGCACACAGAGCACACAGACCATACAGACCACACAGACCATACAGACCACACAGACCACACAGACCACACAGACCTTACAGACCACACAGACCAGACCACACAGACCTTACAGACCACACAGACCACACAGACCACACAGACCATACAGACCATACAGACCACACAGACCACACAGACCATACAGACCACACAGACCACACAGACCAGACCATACAGACCACACAGACCACACAGACCATACAGACCACACAGACCACACAGACCACACAGACCATACAGACCACATAGACCAGACCACACAGACCATACAGACCACACAGACCATACAGACCACACAGACCATACAGACCACACAGACCATACAGACCACACAGACCATACAGACCATACAGACCACACAGACCACACAGACCATACAGACCACACAGACCATACAGACCACATAGACCAGACCACACAGACCATACAGACCACACAGACCATACAGACCATACAGACCACACAGACCATACTGTTTGGTTAATTATGGGTGTGCGAGATTTGTACTCATAATGAGAAATTATATATTGGGTCAGATTGATTGGAGATTAAGCAGCTCCTCTAGGGTGAGAGAGCTCAGGTCCCCACATTCCATTCTACAAAACAGACCGGTGGTTATCGGGGGTTTTACGGCTTTCTCCTGTTGTGAGACAGGCCATTATTGACTCCTCTTCACAGGGAGAGTCAACTCAGCATAGAACATACAATAATTGAAGTAACCTATCTTTAATCCCTTTCAATTGTGTAAATGTGTTCTAAATAACCTATTATATATTGGGTTGGTAAAAAGGCTAAATGATAAATACCTGTAATAATCTAAGCAGTTTAAAGTAGTTAGACATTACAGGGACTGTAATAGGAGCTGCTGTAGCCAGAGGTGCAAGCTGGATGGTCTGTGGGATCTGATTGGCTGAAAGTGTCAGTATGGAGGTGGGATCAGTCAGAAGGCTGCATTGACTATTCTGTATGGCACAGAGTGTAAATTAGATTCACCAATACCATCGAACGTGACATGTCTAGGCAGAGACCAGCGGTAATTATATGCTATAATGTATTATGCGATATATAATTGTACATTATTAATAATTGATGTAATATGATGTTTAGGTTGTAACCAAATGTCATCTGTGTTCTTGTCTCCCGATCATTGTTTAATCACCATTTGATTACCATTTGATTATGATAAGATAGATTTAAAACCACATGATTACACTTAATACTTAATGTAACTAAGTCTGAGAAACAACAATGACAAGCTAAACTGTACCATAATCTGGGAGTTTTAGAGTGTTCAAATGATAGAACTCCTACCGACAGAGCAGATAGAACTGTACCAATAGGACTGTAACCCAGAATCCGGGATACTGAATTCATCTTGTGTTGGGGGAAGTTAGGGGAAGTGTGAACAGAACGTGTGAATGTATAATTGTAAGTGTTTAATTAATATGAATTAATAAAAACCCTATAAAATGCACGTTTGAGTTCATCAAATATAAGCTATCATTGGAGCATTTAGTTCACTGTGCGTCAACTGTGCGTGTTACTCACTTTAACTCTGCCTAGTGCAAGGGCTGGTCGGAGCCTCGGCCAACATCGCCAAATAACCGAACAGTTTTAAATCGTTGTACCGTAATATAGCCTATAATCTAGGCATATTACAGTTTTAAATCGCTGTGCACTAAAGTGCACACGCTTTGAGGCGTAATATAGTCTATAATCTAGACATATTACAGTTTTAAATCGCTGCGAGCAGCGACTGGCTTAATTAGGCCACTAAAGGGCCTAATTAATACAGATTTAAGAGTTTTGTACCGTGCGCTGGGATCAGCGCACAGTTTTGAATCGGGGTAGGTCACTGACGTGACTTGATTTAAAAGAAAGTACCGTGCGCTGGGATCAGCGCACAGTTTGAAATCGCGGCCGGGCGGTTTGACTAGTAATAGCCTATAATCTAGACATATTGCTGGTGTAAATCGCTGCGTGCAGCGACAAGATCTGTACCGTGCGCATCAGCGCACAGCTTAGATCACGGCCGGGCAGTTTGGAAGCATAATATAGCCTAAACTGAGATCGTTTGGACATATTATGGTTTCAATCGCTACCGCGTTTAAAGAACTTTAAATTAGTGGTCACTAAAGTGACCACAATTTAAAGGCAGTCGTACTGTGCATTGGGATCAGTGCATAGTAATTCGCCGCCGAGCGAAAGTTAATTCGCCGCCGTGCGAACTGTTTAAACCATAGAGCCACTAAAGTGCCTAGTTTGAACAGAGAGAAAGTGCCGCTGGGATCAGCGTGCAGCTATACACGCGCCCGGGCATATTTAAGATATAATATAGTCTGAACCGAAACCGTTTGACATATTACAGTTTAAATTGCTACCGCGTTGTAGAGGGCTTTAAATAGCAGTCGCTAAAGGGATCTGCAATTTAAAGTTGTTTAATTCAGAATATAGTTCAACTGCAACGGTTTGAACTTTTTCGGTTGCCGTGCTGTTACACTAAACAGCGTAGATCGGTGTATAGTCACTAAAGTGACCACAATTTATAACAAAGATAAATTACTGTGTGTTGGGACCAGCACACAGAGTTGAATCGTGCCACACTAATAACCACAGGATTAAATCAGACAGAATTGGGGCCGAAAGACGGCACCCCGTTTGATTGTGGTTTTTCTGGTGTGACGTTATTCAACTGAACTTCAGGCCGTGCGTTGATAGCAGCGCACGTGAATGCGATGCCGCAGTTGTTAGTATCCATAGGATTAAATCAAACTATAAATGCTGCCGTGACGGCATGCCGTTTTGATTTGTGCTACTAACTGAGCGGCACCGTTAAACTGTTTCCATGTGGGTATGGGTCCATGCGGAAACAGCTGTTAAAACCGTAAGCTACAAAAGTGACTGCGGGTTTAACTAATGGTTTGGGAGTCATTGTTCGATAAGGCAGAGTTCTAATCGACGGTCAGTTTAGGAAACTGATCACTAAAGACTATTTGTAACCAAACATAAAGTTTAATTGAGACCGGATAAGACACCGGTCGTTTAAACCAAGAGAGGTGCTTTTTATAGTAACCACAATAAAAGTGTATTCCTTCTGGGTGCTTAGACCGCACCAAGAAGAACAGCAGTTAGTGCATGTGAGGGGGGGGGAAATTCCTCTTTCCCCACTGTCATGCAAAGGTCCCAATGTGTCACTGGAGTGACAGGGGGACTGGTAATTACTGTCATGCGGTATAATCTACCAAAGTAGTAATTAATAGCGGTGATAAATGTTTAGAACAAAATAGGGTTCTAAACTCAGCATTAAAGGCGATGTAATAATCTTACCAGTCAATAATGTTTAACGCTGAAAGCATGCTTTGAAGTGCGCATAAAGGAAGGGCGTGTCTATAATAACTGTTGCGTGACGCATCTAGCAAAACCTGTAATCCAGGTTTACGGAAGGCTATTAGAGTTTGACCGCCCACGGCCAATATAAATCTATATACTTATATTATATATAATATAAAAAGGTTATAGTATAAAAAGGTTTATTTGGTGAAGGTATTAACAGGGAAGTATGGGCTCTCTGAGTACAAATAATGTCAGAGTCTGCTAATTAAAGCTGGGCAAAAAACTAACCATTTACGTGAGTGAATGAATGATTTGTGAAGTCAACTAAACCACTAACCCAGTCCAATTAGTTCCTGTACTGTTTGTTAAGGGGAGGGACAGAGGGGGTGGAAAATGGCTTCCTTGAAGGAGCTGCAGGATGGCAGCTCTGTAACCAAAGCTATTTTCTATAATCTAGCATTTAGTTTGGAATTGTCAATTAAAGTGGGCGCAGTCTGCGACATACCTGAAGAGCTTATTAAGCTAAAATTTGCTATGAGAGATGTAGTGGACATGTCCACATGTTATAGCAGAGCTTTGGGAAAAATGGGCTGGTTAGTGCTTGCTGACAATGAGGGGCATGAGTTAGAAACTTGTGTGGAGAAATACTCCCAGTTTAGTTTCGAAGCAATCATGCAGGCTATCCGTCAGATGAAAGGCAGGGTAGCCATAGACACCACAGGGTGCCACCAGATAGGCCTCTGTGAGTGTCCTGCAGAGAGCAGGAACATAGGAGCCCCAGAGGAGAGGGGCATCCAGCCCGCAGACGCAGCACCAGACGTCACGAGATGTGACATCACGGACCCTTTCGCCAGCGCAGAGACGGGCGGAGCGGAGACGGTGCCAGCGGGGACCGGGACAGCCCCAGAGGGGCGAAGAGACAGGGCTACCAGTCATCCGGGCTGGGAGCAGATAGAGCCTGTCACAACGGAGGCACAGCCTGGTGCTTCCTGCAGTATCCATGCAGGGAAGCCAGAGCCCTCTACCGTGGGCAACGAACCCACGACAGGACAAGCCCTCAGTCAGCACCGTAGCAGGCCAAGAGCGGCTATGGGCAGAGCTGAGGGGACCGACGAGAACCACACGACGTTTCCGCAGCCTTCGACAGAGGAGGAATGGCCGAACATCGAAGTGGGAAACCAACGAGCCCTCAGTCAGTACCCTTGCAGGCCAAGAGCGGCTAGGGGCAGAGCTGAGGGAGCTTACCACCACGCGACAGTTCCGCAGCCTTCGACAGAGGAGGAATCGCCGAACCTCGACGTTGGACAAGCAGAACCGACAGCAGAGGCAGAGCTGTCAACGGGAGCGGAACAGGCGAGCGGCCTTCCGGAGGAGCTGGAGGCTGCCTACGCCTCACCGTTCATCATCAGAGCCATGCCCGCAGACGTTGTGGGCAAGGCCGACGGGTCGTCGATCCTTCTCACCACAGAAACGCCGAGCGTGATTTGTGGCATTACTGGTGCCAGTCCACGCGTTCAAGAGGCGGTGGGGGAGGTGCATGACACACACGCCAAGCACCCTGGGGTGGCTTTCGTGAGGGGTCCCGTGAGGGGTCCAGGCGAGCCAGAGAAGCACCCTGGGGTGACTTTCGTGAGGGGTCATCCGAAGATTGCCCCCGTGAAGGGTGGCAAACCGGGAATGGCAAAGTCCAGTCTGGTACAGAAAACCGCAATGTCGACACATTTGTTGTGTCGAGTTTGTAAAGCGGCTGAGAAGAAGGCCACAATGGCTCCTGTCCTTTTAGATCCTAGAAAAGGAAAAAGATGGGGGTGGGTGAACGCTTTCATGCCAGCGAGATCAGAACTGGGTCAGAAAGAGTAGCATGTGAAATGCTTCTCTACCCATTTGTTTTTCCTACAGCAGGGAACAATTGGGGAGTGACAACAAGAAGTCACACAGCACACACACACACACACACACACGCACGCGCACGCACACACACACTCACAGACGAGATGTGTGTCTACCAGTGCATATAAATGTGATGATGTATGTGGGTTCATTATATCTGTACAATAACAAGTTACAGGTAAATGGATTTAATTTGTGCCAATTAAGTCCTTATGGACAAAGGTAAAAAAGAATGCTGGTAAAATGATTAAGTTTCCTTCGATTGGGAGGGGGGAACACGGTCCCTCAAAGTGCAAGTGGGTTTTGTGCGTGAGCGCGTATGCGCGCACGCACGCACAAACACACACACACACAAGCACAAAGACTGCATGTGTGAAAGACACATAATGTGGTTAAAATGTTGCAAGGGTTTGCAATTTTCAATTGGGTTGCTTTTGGTAAAAGTCAAAGTAAAAAATCCAAAAAGTCAAATGATACCAAGTTGTAGAGATGCAAAATCGATTATTTTGTTAAAATCACAATTTGAGGTTCCTAACACAACCAGGGGTAATAAACTGCATTGTTTGAACATGTGTTTACCAACTGGGCCCCATTCTGCAACCAAAAGAGTCGTTTCAGGTGGGGGGAGCGCAGGAAGAATGTTTCTTAAGATAAGGAACCAGTCTTGTGTGGAAATAAACTGTCTTCTTAAACAAGGGGGTTGTTTAGATAAGTCTGAAGCTTTGTCCGGGCAAACAGCCATAAAAATTAAACGGACAGAGGTGACCAAAAGTTCATGTCAGTTAGGTGACCCCTAACTGACATGAAACAGCATCTCTCCTACAAAGTGGAGATGCACTGTCTCACATTATTACAAGTATACATAAGTTTGATTAGCTGTAACTGAATTTAATACTTAAGGGTGCGTTGGGATAATTACAAAAAAATTCCACGATATCGACGCATGTAAACCTTTTATTATTTATTGTTTTATTGATTTATGCAGTTAATGGGTTGTGTTTTATTTTAATGTGTTTTTCAAAGTTGTATAATGTTATAACTTCAGTATGTGGATCCAGTATTATTTAACAGGTTCCGAAAGTACTAAAAATGGCATGCGCCCAAATATCAAAAAATAATATTTCCGAAAAAAAATTAATATCAAAAATAATCTTTCAGTTTATGAAAAATGAATAACCAGATCAATTTTCATCACTGCGTGAGGGGTGTTTGGTTAATTATGGGTGTGCGAGATTTGTACTCATAATGAGAAATTATATATTGGGTCAGATTGATTGGAGATTAAGCAGCTCCTCTAGGGTGAGAGAGCTCAGGTCCCCACATTCCATTCTACAAAACAGACCGGTGGTTATCGGGGGTTTTACGGCTTTCTCCTGTTGTGAGACAGGCCATTATTGACTCCTCTTCACAGGGAGAGTCAACTCAGCATAGAACATACAATAATTGAAGTAACCTATCTTTAATCCCTTTCAATTGTGTAAATGTGTTCTAAATAACCTATTATATATTGGGTTGGTAAAAAGGCTAAATGATAAATACCTGTAATAATCTAAGCAGTTTAAAGTAGTTAGACATTACAGGGACTGTAATAGGAGCTGCTGTAGCCAGAGGTGCAAGCTGGATGGTCTGTGGGATCTGATTGGCTGAAAGTGTCAGTATGGAGGTGGGATCAGTCAGAAGGCTGCATTGACTATTCTGTATGGCACAGAGTGTAAATTAGATTCACCAATACCATCGAACGTGACATGTCTAGGCAGAGACCAGCGGTAATTATATGCTATAATGTATTATGCGATATATAATTGTACATTATTAATAATTGATGTAATATGATGTTTAGGTTGTAACCAAATGTCATCTGTGTTCTTGTCTCCCGATCATTGTTTAATCACCATTTGATTACCATTTGATTATGATAAGATAGATTTAAAACCACATGATTACACTTAATACTTAATGTAACTAAGTCTGAGAAACAACAATGACAAGCTAAACTGTACCATAATCTGGGAGTTTTAGAGTGTTCAAATGATAGAACTCCTACCGACAGAGCAGATAGAACTGTACCAATAGGACTGTAACCCAGAATCCGGGATACTGAATTCATCTTGTGTTGGGGGAAGTTAGGGGAAGTGTGAACAGAACGTGTGAATGTATAATTGTAAGTGTTTAATTAATATGAATTAATAAAAACCCTATAAAATGCACGTTTGAGTTCATCAAATATAAGCTATCATTGGAGCATTTAGTTCACTGTGCGTCAACTGTGCGTGTTACTCACTTTAACTCTGCCTAGTGCAAGGGCTGGTCGGAGCCTCGGCCAACATCGCCAAATAACCGAACACATACAGACCACACAGACCACACAGACCATACAGACCACACAGACCACACAGACCACACAGACCACACAGACCAGACCACACAGACCACACAGACCAGACCACACAGACCACACAGACCATACAGACCATACAGACCACACAGACCACACAGACCACACAGACCAGACCACACAGACCACACAGACCAGACCACACAGACCACACAGACCATACAGACCACACAGACCATACAGACCATACAGACCACACAGACCATACAGACCACACAGACCACACAGACCACACAGACCACACAGACCACACAGACCTTACAGACCACACAGACCACACAGACCATACAGACCACACAGACCATACAGACCAGACCACACAGACCATACAGACCATACAGACCACACAGACCACACAGACCACACAGACCACACAGACCATACAGACCATACAGACCACACAGACCATACAGACCACACAGACCACACAGACCACACAGACCATACAGACCACACAGACCACACAGACCACACAGACCACACAGACCATACAGACCACACAGACCATACAGACCAGACCATACAGACCACACAGACCATACAGACCATACAGACCACACAGACCATACAGACCACATAGACCACACAGACCACACAGACCTTACAGACCACACAGACCATACAGACCACATAGACCACACAGACCACACAGACCTTACAGACCACACAGACCACACAGACCACATAGACCACACAGACCACACAGACCATACAGACCACATAGACCAGACCACACAGACCACACAGACCACATAGACCACACAGACCTTACAGACCACACAGACCACACAGACCACACAGACCACACAGACCTTACAGACCTTACAGACCACACAGACCACACAGACCACACAGACCACACAGACCATACAGACCATACAGACCACACAGACCTTACAGACCACACAGACCACACAGACCACACAGACCACACAGACCTTACAGACCTTACAGACCACACAGACCACACAGACCTTACAGACCTTACAGACCTTACAGACCTTACAGACCACACAGACCATACAGACCACACAGACCACACAGACCACACAGACCACACAGACCACACAGACCTTACAGACCTTACAGACCTTACAGACCACACAGACCACACAGACCACACAGACCACACAGACCACACAGACCACACAGACTTTACAGACCACACAGACCACACAGACCACACAGACCACACAGACCACACAGACCATACAGACCACACAGACCACACAGACCATACAGACCACACAGACCACACAGACCACACAGACCATACAGACCACACAGACCATACAGACCACACAGACCATACAGACCACTCAGACCACACAGACCACACAGACCATACAGACCACACAGACCAGACCATACAGACCACACAGACCACACAGACCACACAGACCATACAGACCACACAGACCACACAGACCATACAGACCACACAGACCACACAGACCATACAGACCACACAGACCACACAGACCACACAGACCACACAGACATGAGTGGGCAATAACACACAATGAACGTAACAGGTCTGCAACTCTGAGAGTGTACACAATGGAACCAAATGGACCCTTACGGGTCCACTTGGTTTCATTTGTATACATTTCTATCTCTGGGACCCCCACTTTATATTGTAAGATCAACGTTAATTTAACTCTGAGAGTGTACAAATGGAACCAAGTGGACACTCTCAGAGTTACAGACCCACTTCCCTCCATTTGGTTCCAAACAATCATGCAGCTTGGGACCCCCTGGAACTCCCTTAAGGACCCCTGGGGGTCCCCGGACCCCACTTTGGGACCCCCTGGAACTCCCTCAAGGACCCCTGGGGGTCCCCGGACCCCACTTTGGGAACCACTGCTTTTAGCTGTCTTTTCTTCTACAATATGGTCCAAGTTGCACACATGATGACAGAGCATCTACACGCACGCACGCACGCACGCACGCACGCACGCACGCACGCACGCACGCACGCACGCACGCACACGCACACACGTTCCTTTTTTCTTCCTTTCCCGTAATTGGTTTTGTGGAGCGTTCGCTGGAGAGGCCTGTGATAGGCCCGACAACCAAGCACAAGACTTTTCATTTTATTCCCTCTCATGTTGTGACAGATGCTGCCTGTGTGATGCTGTGTGTGTGATGTGTGTGTGTGTGTGTGTGTGTGTGTGTGTGTGTGTGTGTGTGTGTGTGTGTGTGTGTGATGCTCCACAAAAAGGCCCCCAAGACACAACCTGTTAATTTTGGCTGCAGAAGAATCATGAGAGTGAGAGAGAGAGAGAGAGAGAGAGAGAGAGAATTCCCCAACGAAACAAAGCAGGATTAGGTAATTGTTTTGATTACTCTTCCCTCCCCCCCCCCCCCCCCCTCCCTGGGGGGCAAGAGTTACTGACGCTCAATGGTGAAGGGAGAGAGAGAGAGAGGGAGAGAGGGAGACAGAGAGAGAGGGAGAGAGGGAGAGAGAGGGAGAGAGAGAGAGCGAGAGAGAGAGCGAGAGAGAGAGCGAGAGAGAGAGCGAGAGAGAGAGAGAGAGAGAGAGAGAGAGAGAGAGAGAGGGAGAGAGAGCGCCAAGGCAGTAACGTGACATCAGACTGTAGTGTCCCTGTGGTGAGATTTGTTCCGCTGGCGGCAACAATGAGGGACAGATTTTCTATGTTTTTTTGGGGGGGTGGGGGGATTAGGGGGGGGGGGGGGTCGCACCTTTTGTGAGGCGAAGCAATTGGGAATGATTAAACCCTCGTTTGCCTCGGGGACGATCCGTTCTCAGGAAGCAGCGTGCAGCGAGGCTAGGCTAGGCTCCGTTCTCAGGAAGCAGCGTGCAGCGAGGCTAGGCTAGGCTCCGTTCTCAGGAAGCAGCGTGCAGCGAGGCTAGGCTAGGCTCCGTTCTCAGGAAGCAGCGTGCAGCGAGGCTAGGCTAGGCTCCGTTCTCAGGAAGCAGCGTGCAGCGAGGCTAGGCTAGGCTCCGTTCTCAGGAAGCAGCGTGCAGCGAGGCTAGGCTAGGCTCCGTTCTCAGGAAGCAGCGTGCAGCGAGGCTAGGCGCCCACAGCTCCTGCAGCTCCACACGCTCTCTCTCTTATTTCCGTTCCTCGTGAAGACCCTGTAGAGGCCATGATGGGAGTAAACTAGACCCTGTAGAGGCCATGATGGGAGTAAACTAGACCCTGTAGAGGCCATGATGGGAGTAAACTAGACCCTGTAGAGGCCATGATGGGAGTAAACTAGACCCTGTAGAGGCCATGATGGGAGTAAACTAGACCCTGTAGAGGCCATGATGGGAGTAAACTAGACCCTGTAGAGGCCATGATGGGAGTAAACTAGACCCTGTAGAGGCCATGATGGGAGTAAACTAGACCCTGTAGAGGCCATGATGGGAGTAAACTAGACCCTGTAGAGGCCATGATGGGAGTAAACTAGACCCTGTAGAGGCCATGATGGGAGTAAACTAGACCCTGTAGAGGCCATGATGGGAGTAAACTAGACCCTGTAGAGGCCATGATGGGAGTAAACTAGACCCTGTAGAGGCCATGATGGGAGTAAACTAGACCCTGTAGAGGCCATGATGGGAGTAAACTAGACCCTGTAGAGGCCATGATGGGAGTAAACTAGACCCTGTAGAGGCCATGATGGGAGTAAACTAGACCCTGTAGAGGCCATGATGGGAGTAAACTAGACCCTGTAGAGGCCATGATGGGAGTAAACTAGACCCTGTAGAGGCCATGATGGGAGTAAACTAGACCCTGTAGAGGCCATGATGGGAGTAAACTAGACCCTGTAGAGGCCATGATGGGAGTAAACTAGACCCTGTAGAGGCCATGATGGGAGTAAACTAGACCCTGTAGAGGCCATGATGGGAGTAAACTAGACCCTGTAGAGGCCATGATGGGAGTAAACTAGACCCTGTAGAGGCCATGATGGGAGTAAACTAGACCCTGTAGAGGCCATGATGGGAGTAAACTAGACCCTGTAGAGGCCATGATGGGAGTAAACTAGACCCTGTAGAGGCCATGATGGGAGTAAACTAGACCCTGTAGAGGCCATGATGGGAGTAAACTAGACCCTGTAGAGGCCATGATGGGAGTAAACTAGACCCTGTAGAGGCCATGATGGGAGTAAACTAGACCCTGTAGAGGCCATGATGGGAGTAAACTAGTGAAGCACACGCAGCATTCTGCAGGGCTGGTACAGGGTGTTGGGGGGGGTGGGGGGGGGGGGGACACACGCGCGCACAAACACCGGCACAAACAAGGGACTAAATTCTTTTCGCTCCTATGCCACCAAAATGTGGAACGCCCTACCAACAGTCATTAAGACATGCAAATCCCTTGACTCCTTAAAAACCGCTCTCAAAGGGCACCTACGGACGGCTGCAATTAGAAACTGGCCCCCGTAAAATCTGAATTCCCCCCTCACCGCCCCCCCCTTTTCCCCTCACTGTATATGTTTCTTTTCCCTTTTTACCTCCATTATGATGAATTCCTGTACTGTTCTTTGTCTATATAGAAGTGTCTATTTGTACGTCTCTTAATGTTTTGATGAATTGAACATGGTGGACCCTGTTGTAAACAAGTGTAATGCTTAATTGGGTCGTCCACTCACAGTTAACAGCCTTTCAATAAAAGGAGAGACCACACCAATATGGAATAAGCAAATGTTTATTGGAAAGATTTTGGCAGCAGTTTAGCAAAATGGCAAAGGCAAAATTATGGCAGAGCGTTATTTTGGCGATTAGACTCCAATTGCATTTATTGCATAAGATTAGCTTTTAATAGGGAGAACCCCAAAAAGTCTTACAGAGGCAGGTGAGACCTGAAATGAAGCAGAATGTGGCAAATGACACTTTCATTTAGACAGCATGAAGCTACAATTACTTTGAGCAACCACCACCAGCTATATGCAAAATGACAGAATTGAGGCAGAGAATGACAGATTTAGGAAGCATGAAAGCGAGATGGTCGTCTAAGACCTAAGGCTAGCAAGGCTGGAAATTACCTTGCATTTACATGGGCTGTATATGCGACCGTTTAATGCATGAGGAACCAGCTAAATGAAGCCGAGTATGAAACGGTTCGAAGCATGAGCAACCAGCTATGAAGCTGTATATGCAAATTATCTTAAGCATGAGCAAACGGCTATAGAACTTGAAGATGAGCAACCAGCTATATGAAGCTGAATATGAAACTGTTCTAAGCATGAGCAACCGACTGATCTTAAGCATGAACAACCAGCTGTATGAACTTGAAGCTGTATATGCAACGGTTATTAGCATGAGAAACCAGCGATATGAAGCTGAATATGAAACTGTTCTAAGCATGAGCAACCCGCTATATATGCAACTGATCTTCAGCATTAGCAACCAGCTATATATGAAACAAGGCGAATTTAGACTCATGAAGCCGTATTTAGAAAGCAAGATAACCGACTGAGACCCGAGGCCATTAAGGCCGGCAATTATTTTAATTTAATGGCATGAGCAACCACCACCCGCTATATGAAGCTGTATATGCAACCGATCTTAAGGCATGAAGCTAGTTTAAGCAGAGATTGGCAAATTCAGACGCATGAGCCATCTAAGGCCTGAAGCGAATTTAGCCAGAAATTACTTATAGCATGAACGACCATGACCAGCTATATGTAGCTGAATACGAAATTGATCTTAACGAACAATAGGCTATACGCTGGAGGCTTCAGTGAGATATGCAGCAAAGCTGACCATAGAAGGCTATAAGGCTGACCTGAGAGATATCCCCCAAAAACTTATAAAAAGGAGCTGCATAATGAGCGGCCGAAGACCAGAAACTGTCTACTAAATAACAGCTTGATTTCCCGATGCAATCTGCCTCTATTGAGCAGATTGAGAGCCAATTTGAAACGCACCAATCTTGATACGATAGGTGCCAATGTGAGCTTTAAGGCTTGAGTGGGCCGATACAGCATACTTGAATACGCAATACTGAAATAGAGGGCGGAATGGTGAACAGACACTGAAACATAGAAGTTGCTGCGATTGAACTTTATGAGGCACCAACGAGCGATGAATGATATGCATGAAATACCAATGAGACTGATTGCAGCTGATGATTAAGCATGGGCATGAGGTGAGGTGCTCATGAAAAATATGCATTGGTTAACGACAAACCTGACCATTCCAGCATCAGAGTCTTCCGAGATGAACGGCACTCATTTCCCATCAGCATTGATCACCATGCAGGAAGCCGGACATGTAAAGGAAGCAGAATATCAAAGAATGCTGATGAATAAGCATTATTATGATCATCGAGTCTGGTAGCTAATTTAGTGCACTGCTTTAGCATGCGGGCCATTATGTTGGCAGCAGACAAAGTGACTTTATCTGAGGGCTATATTAGCAATGACGTCGGCGGGCACATGACTAACCTTTTAGCAGTTTAGCAGTTTAAGCATGACCAACCAAAATTTTAGCAGATGTAGCAAAAGCTGAAGGAGCAATGTAGTCAGCACGTGTTAGCAGGCTCTTGACTAACCTACTTTTGCAGTTGAAGCATTAGCTTAAGCTGAAGGAGCAATGACGTTGGCAGTGTTATCGAGCTCATGACTGACCTTGTGGTAGCAGCATTAGAGGTTGATGAGATGTTTAGCGGACTGGCAGCAGGCTGAGAAGACAGAACCATGGCAGGAGCAGTTGACGTAGCGTAGCCGAGATGTTTAGTAGGCTTGCAGCAGGCTGAGAAGATGGACCTCGTGGCAGCATCATAGATGTGATGATTAGCGGGCTTGCAGCAGGATCAGAAGATGGACATCGTGGCAGCAGCATAAGCTGAGATGATTAGCAGGCTTGCAGCAGGCAGAGAAGACCGACCTCATGGCGGCAGATGAAGTAGCTGGGATGTTTGGCAGGCTTGCAGCAGGCTGAGGAGACTCGTGGCAACAGCATAGCTGAGATGATTAGCAGGCTTGCGGCAGGCTGAGAAGACGGACGTCGTGGCAGCAGATGAAGTAGCTGGGATGTTTGGCAGGCTTGCAGCAGGCTGAGAAGACGGACATCATGGCAGCAGCATAAGCTGAGATGATTAGCAGGCTTGCAGCAGGCAGAGAAGACGGACATCGTGGCAGCAGCATAAGCTGAGATGATTAGCAGGCTTGCAGCAGGCAGAGAAGACGGACATCGTGGCAGCAGCATAAGCTGAGATGATTAGCAGGCTTGCAGCAGGCAGAGAAGACGGACATCGTGGCAGCAGCATAGCTGTGATGTTTAGCGGGCTTGCAGCAGGCTGAGGAGACTCGTGGCAGCAGCATAGCTGAGATGATTAGCAGGCTTGGAGCAGGCTGAGGACAAATTGCATTCTGAAATAAATAGCAGACCTGTTAGCACGGAGGTAGCATTAGCTGTGGATGCAATGTAGCATAAGCATGACAAACCACATGTTAGAAGCAATAGGATGAGTAGCATTAGCTAACTGAGCAAAGTAAAAGCATGCACATGATACCTTATTTATATGGTTATGGTTCACTTTTATTTAGAAATCTTACCTGAAGCTGCGCGTTACCAACCTACGGCAGCAGTACTTACCGTCCTCATGGTAGCATCAAATGCCGCTGCATAGATGGCATGAAATGATGGCTGAAATGATGGCAGCAGATTTAGTGGCATCTGAAGCATGACCTGAAATGATTAAAGAAGACATAGCAGCAGCGTTGTCTGAAATGATAGAACTTCATGAGAGCAGCGGCAACAGCATTGCCTGTGATGAAACTACAAGTGGGCAGCAGCATCAGCATGACCTAAAATGATAAAAACATGTTCGCAGCAGCAGCATGGCTTGAAATAAAAACACAAGTTAGCAGCAGCTGAAGAATGGCCTGAAATGAAAGATCAAGTTAGCATCGGAACATTGACTGTGGCATGACCACAAATGGTAAAGTAACATATTATGGCAGCTGAAACCTGAAATGAAAAGATTTAATAAACAACTGCACTTTGATAGCTCACAGGAGATTCATTGACTCAAGACAGACATGCAAATAAATGATTGCCTCCTCTGCTATCTCTGGATGATATAAAACTGGGGTTACCTTTGTAACCTATACTTTTAGAGCAGCATCTGTGATATCATGTAAACAGCAATAACAGCAGTAAAGGTAGAATTGAAATTGCAGGCATGAGTTAAGAATTACCTGAATTGTAGGCATGATATAGTGGCTATGATAGAATTACCTGAATTGTAGGCATGATATAGTGGCTATAGATAGAATTAGCTGAATTGTAGGCATGATATAGTGGCTATAGATAGAATTAGCTGCAGGCATGACAGTATTAGCTGTATATACAGCATGGTAGTTAGCATTAGCTGGATTTCAGGCATGATAAATAGCATTGGCTGAACTAGTAGTAAGAGCAAATGGCAATTTTTGAATAATTCATAAGGCAGTACAAACTGTTGAAAGCTGGAATTGAGGCAGCCATTGCATCTGGGAGGAATGAAGCCAGCTTGTTGGATGAGAGTAGGCTGCAGGAGGCCGTTTGATGAGAGCAGGCCGCATGGAGGAAGTGAGGTAAAATTCTTCATGAACAGCAGTTCTGAACTTATCCCCAGCTAAAAATATTTGACTGAGGGCAGCTAGTGAGCTGCCACTTGCGAGCACTGAGTGTGTAAGCCACGGAGCACAGAGAGAGCACAGCTTGCTTGTTGCAGACTGAAAGAGAAGGCAAAGTGTCAGAGGCAGAGATATTTAAAGGCGGAGTCCAATCACCTGATTGGCTGCTGCAAAGTGCTAGGATTTGAGAACAGATAATGATGAGCCATGATAGTGCTGCAAGGCCGAATGAAAGCGTTGGTTAAGATCTTCCTTATTGAACCTACGCTAAAAGCTACATTTGTATTGAGTTTGTGCTTGAAATGTACTGTAATTCTGCAAAACTGTTAATACAATTTTCAATCAATCAATCAAACATGTGTGTTTATTTCTGTGTCTACTGGATCACTTTCTGAAAAACCTATGTTTCTACGTAGAAAGAAAAAAACGTCCTGAAGAGACACATGATGTTGTGGCTGGACCAATAGCATATAGAGTTATAATATATGCGACCGTATAGATGGGACTGTTGGGTTGGCCGAGTGCATGTGTTTGGTCCGACATGCTAAACGTTAGGGGGGGCACAACGTTAACGTTCCACTAACCTGACTCCACCACATGGTGGCGCTACTGATTCACAAGTTTCACAACCCCAGCCTCCATCTGGATTCGCTCCCACAGTACAGCGATGAAACCGAGCCGGACCAATCAGCGGCAGCTATATAGGCCTACGGGGCGGGATCTGCCAATCACCTGCCAAGTATACTGTAGCTTGGGGAAAAAAGGCCCCGCCTTCTTCAGTGATTGGGCTGCAGAGATTCCAGATGGAGGTGGGATGTGAAACATGACGTCTTCCATCTGGCTGGAGTCAGATTAATGAGAGCCGAATGATACTCGATATTTCCCAGGTTACCTGTGCGTCGCCGCACAGTGGAACGCCTCTGAAATAACTAAGAGAGCAGCTTCATTTGTGTAAATTGCACAAATACTTTTAATCATTTCTTTCCCTGCTTTCTTATTATTATTATTTTGCTCTCTGTTTGCAGAGCTGTGATCCGCCATCTTTTACCCATTTTGGCCTGACGTCGAATTTTTAAAACTGACTGAAAAACCTCATGTTTCTATATGTCAGCGGTGCTCAACCTTTTTCATGTGAAGGATCCCAAAAATTATCTGTATTTGGCCGCCGACCCCCATCTGAAAATATGTTGTTCCAGGGAACCACCCCAGAAGCAAATATTTGAGTTAAAAACGTTCGCTCTGGCCCAGGCGGTGGCGTAACCGTCTGGGCACCCGACTGGTAATCCAGTCGCAGTGTGCCGCGGGTTCGACTCCCGAGCCCGACACGGCCTTTACTGCATGTCTTCCCCCATCTCTCTCCCGTTTCCTGTCAGCCTACTGTCTGTCCCTTAGAAAACCAATAAAGGCGTAAGCCGCAAAAAAATATCTTAAAAAAAACAAAAACGTTCGCTCTGAAAGAATATATATTCAAAGATTTGCACCACATTTTCACGATTTTTCAAAAAATAGCAGATCTACAAGCTCGTAGCGCGGCACTCATGAGTTTGTAGATCTGCTGTTTTTCAATAGCTAAAGTATAACATAATGCTTAAAACACCAAAAAGGTTCCCGTCCAAAAATAAGTTCTTATCATTTTCTGCACAAACCGTTATTCATGCTTCCGTCACTATAATAACCACCCGGACTTCTGCAATTTCCTATTTTCATGTCTCTCTCAAAACGCAATCAACCGCCTCCAACGTGTCCAAACATATCGCAGCTAGGGCTCCTCACGAGACCCCGAAAATATGACCACATTACGCCTGTTCTGGCCTCACCTACGGCACGGCACTACAGTAGCACGTACAGTACAGTACAGTACAGTACAGTACAGTACAGTAGCACGTACAGTACAGTACAGTACAGTACAGTACAGTACAGTACAGTAGCACGTACAGTACAGTACAGTACAGTACAGTACAGTACAGTACAGTACAGTACAGTACAGTACAGTACAGTACAGTACAGTACAGTAGCACGTACGGCACGGCACTACAGTAGCTACCTGTGGCTTTTAGAAGTGATTTTAAAATGGTATTGTTTGTTTTTAAAGCACGGACTGGCCTTGCACCAGCTGCCTATATTACTTCTCATCCTGTGTCCTCTTCCAGAGCAGCTGTTACTCACTGTCGCCGCGTCAAGGCTGGTAATAGAAGGGGAGAGAATAGAGGAGAGCATTAAGTTGTGAGGGCTCCACGTTTTGTGGAACAACTTCCTCTGGAAGTTAAGACCAGAGTAATCTAGTACGAGAGTGGCGACACTAGCGTTGACTCCCATTGTAACAATGGAATGCGGAAGTGCTCATTCTATCTCAATGGGATAGTTCCAGTCATAGAGCAATGTTAAGAACTATAGCCCATACACTGACACCACATAAGACAGGAACGCCCAAAAATGTCACATCCGGTTTTAGCCGGGGGTAAGAATTTTCTATGGCTGCCAATGCAACTTGGTCCAATCCTTAATCACATACGGACAAACATCTATGCCGATGCTATCTAACTTGCGGAGGTAGCGTGCCTTGTCCACGGGCAACAGATCTTTCAACGTATGGCATTGCAAAATACGTTTGATAATCGCTACTCTGCTCAATATTGTTTTGAAAATGCCGCAAATTGCATTGCAGTGCAAATCACAACTTCCCCAGGGGGTGGGCGGAGTCACAGTTTGAGGCGCTGATTACGCGCAGTGGTGTCAGTGTATAGGCACCCACTTTGTCTCAATGGGATAGTTCCAATGTTTGGCAGACAAGACACAAGACAAATGTTGTATGCATGTTGCAACAGTGTGAGTGAGGCCTTACATGTGCCCAGTGAGGTAGCCCTGTTCGTTTACCTTCCAGAGGAACTTTGTGTTCGTGAAGAACTTTGTAAACATGCTTTTGAAAAGTGCTACATATAAATAATATAAAGTACATCTTCAGCTTGCTTTCCTCCCTGTCATCAACATTTCCATCCTAGATCTGTTGCGATAGGCCCTGTCCGAACAAATCTGTCTTCCCCATCACAGAACACATTCCATCCTCAGCAGCACAGCTTAAGGCAGTGAGCACACTTAAGCCATAATGCATTTATAGTTGGCCTCAAACCGCAAGGATCCTAGAGCTCAAACATATTGAAATGAGGCTGATCTGATGCGGTTATCGATTGCAGCGTGACAGCTTAGAATTTCATTACAAATTGCCAATGAAATGTTTCCATTGTGATGACTTGAGCTGTAGCCAATGACGCGCAGGCGATGTCAACACACAAATAGAGCTGTAGCCAATGACACGCATGCAATGTCAACTCACAAATAGAGCTGTAGCCAATGACACGCATGCAATGTCAACTCACAAATAGAGCTGTGGCCAATTACACGCATGTGATGTCAACACACAAATAGAGCTGTAGCCAATGACACGCATGCAATGTCAACTCACAAATAGAGCTGTAGCCAATGACACGCATGCAATGTCAACTCACAAATAGAGCTGTAGCCAATGACACGCAGGCGATGTCAACACACAAATAGAGCTGTAGCCAATGACGCGCATGCGATGTCAACACACACACAGATCTGTAGCCAATGACACGGATGTGATGTCAACTCAGACACAGATCTGTAGCCAATGACACGCATGCGATGTCAACTCACACACAGATCTGTAGCCAATGACACGCATGCGATGCCAACACACACATAGAACAAATCCACCAAGATCCTGTGCCTGCAATGGAGCACCGCAGTATGACGTCAATATCGCTAGAGGGCGCTAAGTCCACGGGTTCGTGTACGTTTTTATTTGTATTGTATGTTAACTGTGTTCTGAAAAATAATCAAATCATCCTGGCGGTTTCATTCATATGGATATGAAGAATCTGACTGACTGAGAGAAAACGGTAATGTTACCAAATTACCGTAGTTACTTTTTCGCTAGAAACAGACTGTATCAAATATGAATGACTGACTGACTGTCATAAACGACTGCAGACTCACCTCCCTGACAATATCGCAGAGACCGTTTCTTTATTTTTGCCTTTTTTAAGTCTTATATGAGACGATTTTTAAGATGACTCACTCCTGCACTCTATTCTCTCATTTGAAACTAGTGAACTTATTTTTTTATATTTTTATCTGAGAAGGGCAGCCATGCAGCATTTCAAAGTGTGACGAAGCGAGCCGAGGGTTGAAACTATAGTGAACTTACTTTTTATTTTATTATTATTTTTATCTGAGAACAAGGGCAGCCATGCAGCATTTTAACCCATTTTGGGTGGGAACCCCTTTTGGTGTTAGCATTATGTTATGCTTTAGCTATTGAAAAATAGCAGATCTACAAGCTCATAGCGCGCCACCGAGTGGCGCGCTACGAGCTTGTAGGTCTGCTATTTTTGAAAAATCGTGAAAATATTTATTTCAGAAAACTGGAGGATTTAGAAGATTTTTTTTAAATTTTGAGGTCAGGTCTAAGTGGGTTAAACTGTGACGGAGCGAGCCCAGGGCCCGCCTGGCATCGGGCATCGGGCCTGTCTTCAGTGTCCCAGGGCCCGCCTGGCATCGGGCATCGGGCCTGAGCGAGCCCAGGGCCCGCCTGGCATCGGGCATCGGGCCTGAGCGAGCCCAGGGCCCGCCTGGCATCGGGCATCGGGCATCGGGCCTGTCTTCAGAGCCCAGGGCCCGCCTGGCATCGGGCATCGGGCCTGTCTTCAGAGCCCAGGGCCCGCCTGGCATCGGGCATCGGGCCTGTCTTCAGAGCCCAGGGCCCGCCTGGCATCGGCATCGGGCATCGGGCCTGTCTTCAGTGTCCCAGGGCCCGCCTGGCATCGGGCATCGGGCCTGTCTTCAGAGCCCAGGGCCCGCCTGGCATCGGGCATCGGGCCTGTCTTCAGAGCCCAGGGCCCGCCTGGCATCGGCATCGGGCATCGGGCCTGTCTTCAGTGTCCCAGGGCCCGCCTGGCATCGGGCATCGGGCCTGTCTTCAGTGTCCCAGGGCCCGCCTGGCATCGGGCATCGGGCCTGTCTTCAGTGTCCCAGGGCCCGCCTGGCATCGGGCATCGGGCCTGTCTTCAGAGCCCAGGGCCCGCCTGGCATCGGGCATCGGGCCTGTCTTCAGAGCCCAGGGCCCGCCTGGCATCGGCATCGGGCATCGGGCCTGTCTTCAGTGTCCCAGGGCCCGCCTGGCATCGGGCATCGGGCCTGTCTTCAGTGTCCCAGGGCCCGCCTGGCATCGGGCATCGGGCCTGTCTTCAGTGTCCCAGGGCCCGCCTGGCATCGGGCATCGGGCCTGTCTTCAGTGTCTCATATAAGCCCGAGAGCACCTGGATGGTGGAGGAGACCCTCCATCACCAGCAGACACTGCAATCACCGGCTCCTCGCCGCGGCTTATTACCAACCATTCATCACACCCGCCGTCGCCTGCTCCGTGTCGCCCTGCCTTCGGCTGCCTGCCTTCGCCTCTCCTTCAAGGCATGCGCTTTGAAAGGTCCTTCACTTAACCCACTTAGACCTGACAGTGAAAAAACCCTATATGGTTCTATGTTCAGTGGTGTGTAGCGCCCGGGATTCGAACTCGGGCCTCCTGCGTGAAAGTCTAAAGATCTTAACCACTTGACCAAAGGGATATCCCACTGGACTGGGGGAGATATTGGACTTTTGAGGCCATCAGGCAGAGGCTCTGCAGAGCCAATCTGTTACACTATAGCGCCACCATCAGGCAGAGGCTCTGAGACACTCTGTTACACTATAGCGCCACCATCAGGCTGAGGCTGTGAGCCACTCTGCTACAAAACCTTTTCATGTCAAGGACCCCCAAAAAATGATATGTATTTGGCCGTGGACCACCCATCTGAAAATATGTTGTTTTAGGACCAACCCCCCCCAGAAGCAAAGATTTGAGTTAAAAACTGAAACTCTGAAAGAATATATTCAAAGATTTGAGGCACATTTTCACGATTTTTCAAAAATAGCAGACCTACAAAGCTCGTAGCGCGGCACTCGGTGCCGCGCTATGAGCTTGTAGATCTGCTATTTTTCAACAGCCAACCCAAAAGGGGTTCCCGTCCTGAAGGGGTTAATCCATTCATCTGTTCCTCTCGGTGCTTCTCGTCTGTTTCTCCTGGGTGTCTTTTATCTCTGCTCGGCGAGGAATTCAATTTCACCGCTCCTCTGCCCCCCCCCCCCCCCCAACCCCCAACCCCCCCCCTTCCTTCCGACTCGAACCCCCATCATCACCATCAGAACCCGGCGAGAAGTGCACCTGCTGCACGCTTCCAATCGGGGGCTTGTGTTGCGATTTTGCACACGGTCCGTGATGGCAGAAATAAGCGCTCATCAGAAACCATTGATGGACATCAAAGCATAATCCTCCTGCATATCTTAACCCATTCTGGACGGGAAGAACCCCTTTGTGGTGTTTTAAAGCATCATGTTATACTTTAGCTATTGTGATGACCCATCCTGGTTGTGTTTGCTGTTAATACTGTTCTCTGTTCATGTGCAGGAGGAGGGGACCAGCCTGCAGGGGTGTGTCTAGATGATGAGGCACACCTGACTCCAATTTGGCTCAGGAGTATTTAAGCAGGCTGGTCAAGGCCATTCTCCCTCTCTCCCCTGCCAAGGAACATTGTTTGCTCTTTACTACTTTGGGTTAGTTTTGACCTTAGTTACTGCACTTGCACATACATTACACTTTCACACATCCACACAGGCACTACACTACTGATTCAACTGATGACTCACACCCCACGTTACAGTAAAGTATTCTTTGTTTTGATTAAGTTTATAATAAATACCTGTTTTTGGCATTTACTCCTGTGTGTCGTCTCCCATGTTTGTCATGGTTACGTCCGTTCATGACAAGATGGGGGCTCGCCGCTCTAGCTAAGTTTGTTGGTAGATATGGTTGTTATCTCCGAGTGGAGTTTTTTTCTATCAATTGTTTTGATGAACTTAAGCTTTGTTTGTTTGTTTGGGAAACAAATTGTTTGGGGGACACACATAGGAGTTGGTATTTTGTTTTTGGGGGGGGGAGAGCATTAAGAACCTTTTCGTTTTTCTTGTATTCTCTCTGTGTGCAGGTTTGATGTTTTAAAGTGCTTAGTCCTTGGGGTTCCAACTCCCATATAGCTTTTGAACAGTGGGTCTCCATATGGGACTCACTGTTTTTATTTTCTGGGTTTAGACTGTGTTCCACACAAGCTGGAATGCGGTGGTACCACTGAGAGGCCCTTGTTGGAGGGGGGGACTCGGGAGGGCCACTGAAGACTAGGGTGGAGACAGTCAGTCAGATTTTGTAGGCAGTTTAGGTAGGGGAGTTGGGCTCTGGGGTCTTTTGCTACTTTTGGTTAAAGCCTGTGCACAGTTTTTTTTGTTTGTTTTTTTTGAAAAAAAAAGGAAATATGAGTTCAGTTGAAGAATTTGTTCAGGCTCCATCTGTGGAGCTGCTGGATAGATGCACAAAAGAGCAGCTATTAAAGATAGCAGAACACTACAACATTCCTGTCCGGCCTACACAGTCAAAAGTTAGGGTAAAAATAGTTCTGATCGACTGTTTGGTGGAAAAGGATGTATTATCAGAGGAGGCGGTCCCATCGGAGGATGAGAACCCAATTGAATTGAGGTCTGGTAAAACCTTTTCTTTTTCTTCAGGGCAATTAACTTTTGAACAACAAAAGGAATTGCTTCAAATTAAACTTGAACATGAGAAAATTAAACTTCAACATGAGAAAGAGATTGAAGAGATGAAGCAAAGAACTGAATTGAAAAGGTTGGAACTGGAGCAAGAAAAGTTTAACATGAGTGCTCATGAAGCCAAGCAGTTTAATGTTGGTTCTAACCTACAATTACTTCCCAAGTTTTCAGAAAAAGATCCGGATTTGTTCTTTTCCCTGTTTGAACGTGTGGCAGATGCCAGGAATTGGTCTGATGGTGAGCGCACTCTACTGCTTCAATGTGTCCTCACAGGTAAGGCCCAGGAGGCCTATGCTTCTTTATCAGTGATGGATAGTCAAAGATATGAGGTTGTTAAAGGAGCAGTGTTACGTGCATACGAGTTAGTAGCCGAAGCCTACAGACAACGTTTTAGGAATTGGAGAAAAGAGGAACACCAAACATATGTGGAATTTGTAAGAGATATGTTAGTCCAGTTTAACAGGTGGTGCGTAGCATCAGAGGTTAAAACCTTTAATGGGCTTCGTGAGTTGGTTACTCTGGAACAATTCAAAAACTGTGTGCCAGTTAACATTGCTACGTATATAACTGAGAGGAAAGTGAAAACCCCCCAAGAGGCAGCCATTTTGGCTGACGAATACTGTTTAACACACAGAAGTGTAGTTGGTGACTGTATGTCTCAGTCTGGTGGTTCCCTTCGTACAGGAAAGTGGTTTGGGGGGCAGGGGGATTCAAGTCTTTCCAAGTCTGAACATGGTTCCGGGAAACAGGACGATGCTAATGTTTGTCATTTTTGCCATAAAAGTGGACATTGGAAAAAAAATTGTTTTGCTCTTAAAGCTAAGGAGAAGATGTTAAGTGGTGCACCAATCAAACCATCCGCGTTGGCTGCACCGGCAGTTCCCTCACCGCAGCTAATGGTTAACATGGAAGGTGTTTCTGATATCAGGTGTTCCACTGGGGGTGACCATAACGCTGAGTACACAGCATTCCTTTCGGAGGGTTTTGTATCACTGCCTGGTGGAAAGGCAGTTAAAGTTAACATCTTGAGAGATACAGGGGCATTACATACTTATGTCCGTCACAACGTCATTCCATTCTCCTCCATTTCAGACACAGGCGATGTCATTTTAATGCGAGGTATGGGTATGCAGGTAATTCCGGTACCCCTACATAGAATGAACATTGTCTGTGGGTTGGTCAGTGGGGAGGTGGTGGTGGGAGTCCGTCCTGAGTTACCAGTGGAAGGGGTGGATATAATCCTTGGAAATGATTTGGCTGGGGATAAAGTGTGGGCTGAGGCTAAATCTCCAAATGTGGTTACCCAGGTCCCATTACAGTCTTACACAAGTACCCACCCAGGGGAAACTGAGGTTTTTCCGGCATGTGCCGTAACTCGCGCTATGAGGAAAAAGGATGAGTCTGCTGAAGAGGGAAAAGAGGGTGCAAAAGTGTTGTCAATACCTGTACCTCTTCAGTCCATTTCAATTACGGAGTTAGTTCAAGAGCAGAAAGCGGATACTTCCGTGAGTGTTCTGTTTGACTCTGTGTCCCCTGCAGAAGAGATGGATGCTGCAGCACAGGGTTATTTTGTGATTAATGAAGTACTCTTGCGTAAATGGGGTGTTCAAGGAGAGACTGGCGTGGGGGAGCCCATTTTGCAAGTTGTGGTGCCTACCAAATTCAGAGAAATGGTGTTGAAAAGCTCCCATGATGGAATAGCTGGGCACATGGGGGTTAGGAAAACATACAGTCGCATCCTGCAACATTTCTTTTGGCCACGTTTGAAGAAGGATGTATCGGCCTTTATAAAAACCTGCCACACTTGCCAACTGACGGGTAAGCCCAACCAGTCCATAAATCCAGCACCGTTGTGTCCTATTCCAGCGTTAGCTCAACCATTTGAGTATTTGATTATGGACTGTGTAGGGCCTCTACCTCCTTCGAAATCTGGTTGCCAATACTTATTGACACTGATGTGCCAGGCTACTCGGTATCCAGCAGCTTATGCGCTACGGTCTATTACAACAAAAAATGTGTTGAAGGCCTTGACTCAATTCATTTCAGTCTTTGGCATTCCGAAGGTCATTCAGACTGATCGTGGGTCAAATTTTTGCTCGCATATGTTTGCACAGGTCATGAAGCAGCTTCAGATTAAACACATACTGGCATCAGCCTATCACCCTGAAAGTCAAGGGGCTCTGGAACGTTTTCACCAAACTCTGAAGTCACTTATGCGGGCTTATTGTATAGAGCTTACTCGGGACTGGGAAGAGGGTCTGCCTTGGTTGTTGCTGGCTGCAAGAGAAGTGGTACAAGAGAGTACTGGATTCAGTCCTAATGACTTGGTTTTTGGACATTCAGTGCGTGGACCTTTGGCAATTTTAAAAAGTGGTTGCAAACAGTCTGAACCTCCCAAGAATTTGATAGAGTATGTGAATGGGTTTAGGCACCGTCTGTATATGGCCGGGCAAATGGCAAAACGTAATCTAGCGCAATCGCAAAAGAAAATGAAATCCCTGTTTGATCGTAAGGCAAAACACAGACAGTTCAGTCCTGGAGATCAAGTGATGGTTTTGATGCCAATGGTGAATTCTCCATTTCAGGCGCGCTTTACTGGTCCACTGACAGTGAAAAAGCAAGTCTCTGACCTGGACTATTTGATTGTGATGCCTAAGGGAAAGTCTAGGGTGTGTCATGTGAATCTGTTGAAACCATACTGTGCTCGGGTGTCGGCGTCTCAAAACTCCAGTGACGTCCCTTGCGTTGAGCCTTCATTGTGCGTAGGCACGGTTGGGTTTTCTTCAGTGGGGGAGGTTCAGGGA
Source organism: Electrona antarctica (assembly GCF_951216825.1). Classification (NCBI taxonomy): domain Eukaryota; kingdom Metazoa; phylum Chordata; class Actinopteri; order Myctophiformes; family Myctophidae; genus Electrona; species Electrona antarctica. Next base: position 38,089 of record NW_027637612.1, read on the forward strand.
GGGGGAGATTGGCCGGCAGATGAGGCTGTGTTACAAGTACGCCTGAACAACTCTGAAGCATTAAAAGCTTTACCCAAAGTACTTGGACACTTGGATGAGACAAAAATGAAGGAGTTGGTCTCTATGGTTAATAGCTATCCTTTGCTATTTTCAGATACACCATCACAGACACATCTGATAGAACACGATATTGATATTGGAGATGCAAAGCCAATTAAGCAGCGATTTTATCGTGTTTCTCCCGAAAAAAGAGCCCATCTGGATAAGGAGGTAAACTACATGCTAGATAACAATTTGGCAGAACCCTCCAATTCTAGTTGGGCCTCTCCATGTCTCTTGGTTAAAAAACCTGATTCCACTTTTCGACCTTGCACCGATTTTAGAAAAGTCAACAGTGTTACAAAACCTGACTCCTTCCCATTACCACGCATGGAAGACTGTGTGGACCAGGTGGGGTCCGCCAAGTTTGTGAGTAAGTTTGACTTGCTTAAGGGATACTGGCAGGTCCCATTGAGCCCTAGGGCCCAGGAGATAAGTGCTTTCATAACACCTGCCGGTCTGTATTCCTACAAGGTAATGCCGTTTGGTTTACGTAATGCTCCAGCCACTTTCCAACGGCTGATGAACATTGTGGTGTCAGGTTTGTCGGGTTGTGCTGTGTACCTCGATGACGTCGTCATTTTTAGTGACACTTGGGAGGAACATGTACAGAGGATACGTGCACTGTTTGACAGGCTGGCGTGGGCACGGTTGACTGTAAATCTGGCTAAGTGTGAATTTGCCAGAGCTACTGTTACATACTTAGGCAAGGTTGTGGGTCAGGGTCAAGTGCGCACTGTGGAGGCTAAAGTGGCAGCCATCAGGAAATTCCCAATTCCATTAACAAAGAAGGAGTTAATGCGTTTTTTGGGAATGATAGGCTACTACCGAAGTTTCTGTAGAAACTTTTCTTCAGTGGTGGCACCTCTTACTGATCTTCTGAAGTCCAAAGTAAAGTTCATTTGGTCAGATAAGGCGCAGGATGCTTTTGATAATGTAAGAGCTCTTCTGTGTTCTTCACCTGTTTTGGCAGCACCTCAATTTGACAAATGCTTTTTGTTGCAGGTAGATGCCAGTTATGTGGGTACAGGAGCCGTCTTGTTACAAGCTGATGATAATGGGGTTGAGAAACCACTAGGTTTCTTTTCTAAAAAGTTCAATGCCTATCAGGTAAATTATTCAGTCATTGAGAAAGAGGCCTTGGCCTTAGTATGGGGGTTACAGCATTTTGATGTGTATATTAGCACTGGGAGTCCTCTGGTGGTGTACACAGATCATAATCCCCTTACCTTCCTACGTTCCTTGCAAAACCCAAACCAGCGTTTGATGAGGTGGGCATTGTTTTTGCAGCCATACCATTTGGACATCCGGCATATAAAAGGCCATGAAAATGTAATGGCTGACGCTCTGTCGCGTGCATTCTAGGGTAATGCTCTGATCTATTTACAGTGGAACTATATATATTTTTTTTGTTTGTTTCCTATTTGGTAATTTACTGTCATTCACCCCTCTTATGCTACTGCAGGTATCAAGGTTGCAGAGGTGATGATTGGAAGGATGGGTCAGGTATCTGTATAATTGATGGGTAACTGTAAAGTTAAAGTAAAAGTTACGGAGTACCTGCTTGGTCTCCGATCTTATGGGGGGGGGTGTGATGACCCATCCTGGTTGTGTTTGCTGTTAATACTGTTCTCTGTTCATGTGCAGGAGGAGGGGACCAGCCTGCAGGGGTGTGTCTAGATGATGAGGCACACCTGACTCCAATTTGGCTCAGGAGTATTTAAGCAGGCTGGTCAAGGCCATTCTCCCTCTCTCCCCTGCCAAGGAACATTGTTTGCTCTTTACTACTTTGGGTTAGTTTTGACCTTAGTTACTGCACTTGCACATACATTACACTTTCACACATCCACACAGGCACTACACTACTGATTCAACTGATGACTCACACCCCACGTTACAGTAAAGTATTCTTTGTTTTGATTAAGTTTATAATAAATACCTGTTTTTGGCATTTACTCCTGTGTGTCGTCTCCCATGTTTGTCATGGTTACGTCCGTTCATGACACTATTGAAAAATAGCAGATCTACAAGCTCATAGCACGGCACTAGGTTTTCTACATTTGAAAAATCGTGAAATGGCCGCACAAATGTTTGAATATATATATTCTTTCAGAGCGAACGTTTTTAACTCAAATCTTTGCTTCTGGGGGAAGGGGGGGGGTCCCTGGAACAACATGTTTTCAGATGGGGGTCGGCGGCCAAATTACAGAGAATCTTTGGAAATATTGAGCACCACTGACATAGAAACATAGTATTTCAGAAAACTGTCAGGATTTAGAAGACTTTTTTTTTTAAATTTCGACGTCAGTACTAAATGGGTTAAAAAGTGTGTGTGTGTGTGTGTGTGTGTGTGTGTGTGTGTGTGTGTGTGTGTGTGTGTGTGTGTGTGTGTGTGTGTGTGTGTGTGTGTGTGTGATGTGTGTGTGTGTGTGTGTGTGTGTGATGTGTGTGTGTGTGTGTGTGTGTGTGTGTGTGTGTGTGTGTGTGTGTGTGTGTGTGTGTGTGTGTGTGTGTGTGTGAGTGTGTGTGTGTGTGTGTGTGTGTGTGTGTGTGTGTGTGTGTGTGTGTATGATGTGTGTGTGTGTGTGTGTGTGTGTGTGTGTGTGTGTGTGTGTGTGTGTGTGTGTGTGTGTGTGTGTGATGTTTGTGTGTGATGTGTGTGTGATATGTGTGTGTGTGTGTGTGTGAGATGTTTGTGTGAGATGTTTGTGTGTGTGTGTGATGTGTGTGTGTGTGATGTGTGTGTGTGTGTGTGTGTGTGTGTGTGTGTGTGTGTGTGTGTGTGTGTGATGTGTGTGTGATGTGTGTGTGTGTGTGTGTGTGTGTGTGTGTGTGTGTGTGTGTGTGTGTGTGTGTTACTAAAAGGGTTTGAAGGCCTTGCAATGAAGGAGCTCTCAATTGCACCTGTGAATTGAATGCTTGATTAAGGAAATGCAGCATTCCATAAACAATGTGGAACATGGAGATTCTTGATTATATTTCTTTCCATTTGCATGCTTACATATTTGCATGAGAGGGGGAGAGATGGTAGAGTTAGCTGCTTTAGCAGACACTCCCAAAGGAGTTAAGAGGTTTTGTCCAAAGCGTTTTGTTTTACTACTTTCCATTGGTTCAACCATCTGTGAATGTGGAGAAGAGGACCTATCAGGGCCGGATTAACACCTCTGAGGGCCCCTGGGCACTGAAGCTCGAAGGGTCCCTCTTCACGCACGCACAACATTTTTGCTGTTTCGGAGCCGTTTTGGGGCAGTTTTATGCCGTTATATTGGCCTATTTCCGGTCGCCTACCCCCCCCCCCCCCAGAGTGACAGCCAATCTAGCGCATTGTTGCTGCTTTACACACAATTGCACTTTTCAGCTGCCCTTCTCACCAACAATAAAACACTAATCGTTTTAGACACCATTTATTGAATTCGGATTAGCAGGGAAATTTTCTTTCCCTTTTTTTTAGGGGCCCCTGGTGCCCAAGGGCCCCTGGGCACGTGCCCAAGGGCCCCTGGGCACGTGCCCAAAGTGCCCATATGTTAGATCTGGCCCTGGTACCATACGATGCAGCACTGCCTTGTCTTCCCTCTACTACCGAACCCGTGCAGCATAAAAGATCTCTCAGAGTTCAACAATAATGCAAAAGACTGTGTAAAGAAATGGGAAACTGTCGTCTAACCACATGCTTCAAAGACACGAAAAGAAGAAGAATATTTTTGAAACAACACACAGACATAAAGGGCACTGATAGCACTGATTTATGCAAAGAAAAAACATCTAAAACCTCAAAAAATGGAGATAGGAGATAGGAGATAGGAGATAGGAGATAGGAGCCTTCCTCCCGACAGCAAAGACATGCTTCATGGAGATAGGAGCCTTCCTTCCTAAATGGAGATAGGAGCCTTCCTTCCTAAATGGAGATAGGAGCCTTCCTTCCTAAATGGAGATAGGAGCCTTCCTTCCTAAATGGAGATAGGAGCCTTCCTTCCTAAATGGAGATAGGAGCCTTCCTTCCTAAATGGAGATAGGAGCCTTCCTTCCTAAATGGAGATAGGAGCCTTCCTTCCTAAATGGAGATAGGAGCCTTCCTTCCTAAATGGAGATAGGAGCCTTCCTTCCTAAATGGAGATAGGAGCCTTCCTTCCTAAATGGAGATAGGAGCCTTCCTCCCTAAATGGAGATAGGAGCCTTCCTTCCTAAATGGAGATAGGAGCCTTCCTTCCTAAATGGAGATAGGAGCCTTCCTTCCTAAATGGAGATAGGAGCCTTCCTTCCTAAATGGAGATAGGAGCCTTCCTTCCTAAATGGAGATAGGAGCCTTCCTTCCTAAATGGAGATAGGAGCCTTCCTTCCTAAATGGAGATAGGAGCCTTCCTTCCTAAATGGAGATAGGAGCCTTCCTTCCTAAATGGAGATAGGAGCCTTCCTTCCTAAATGGAGATAGGAGCCTTCCTTCCTAAATGGAGATAGGAGCCTTCCTCCCTAAATGGAGATAGGAGCCTTCCTTCCTAAATGGAGATAGGAGCCTTCCTTCCTAAATGGAGATAGGAGCCTTCCTTCCTAAATGGAGATAGGAGCCTTCCTTCCTAAATGGAGATAGGAGCCTTCCTTCCTAAATGGAGATAGGAGCCTTCCTTCCTAAATGGAGATAGGAGCCTTCCTTCCTAAATGGAGATAGGAGCCTTCCTTCCTAAATGGAGATAGGAGCCTTCCTCCCTAAATGGAGATAGGAGCCTTCCTTCCTAAATGGAGATAGGAGCCTTCCTCCCTAAATGGAGATAGGAGCCTTCCTTCCTAAATGGAGATAGGAGCCTTCCTTCCTAAATGGAGATAGGAGCCTTCCTTCCTTCCTTCCTTCCTTCCTTCCTTCCTTCCTTCCTTCCTTCCTTCTTTCCTCCCGACAGCAAAGACATGCTTCATGCCGGCTTCATCAGCTTACTGTATTATATCCGGGACATTTTGAAGGAGAGAGGATTTCGTGAGTGGGCTGACTTTGTTTAACCCATTCTGTACGGGAACCCCTTTTGGTGTTTTAACTAAGCATTACATTATACTTTAGCTATTGAAAAATAGCAGATCTACAAGCTCGTAGCGCGCCACCGAGTGGCGCGCTACGAGCTTGTAGGTCTGCTATTTTGTTTTTAAATCGTGAAAATGTGGCACAAATCTTTGAATATAATATTCTTTCAGAAGACTTTTTTATGTATTTCGACGTCAGGCTAGTAGGTCTGCTATTTTTGAAAAAAATCGTGAAAATGAGGGCAAATCTTAGAAAATATATTTGTTCACAGCGAACGTTTTTAACTCAAATATTTGCTTCTGGGGGGGTCCCTGGAACAAACTATTTTCAGATGGGGGTCGACGGCCAAATACAGATAATTTTTGGGGTCCTTGACATGAAAAGCTTTTGAGCACCACTGACATAGAAACATCCTGACAGTTTTTCACTGTCAGGATTTAGAAGACATTTGTAGAATCTATAGTCTCAGGTTGAAATGGGTTAAAAGACGTCACGTGACTTTGAAAAGACAGACACAGACAAACAGGATAAGGGCTGGAACCTGGTATGACGCTTCATTCCTAAGCCTCCACATGTCATTTAGTGGATGAGTTTGCCTGTTACAGAATCAATAATGCAATAGCTAATTAGTGTAAGATGTACTAATGTGATTTCCACGTCTCAGAATGCACGAGGCCATGTTGTACTTTTCATCAACAGTGCTCGTACACGAGCTGTAGTGCACACTACACATGCTCGATTGGATCCATTTAATCCATTTTCTCTGTAATCCCCTTTTTCTGAATCACTTGAAAGGCTGGAGGAGAAAAAAAATCAAGGTGGACTTTTTGCCAGTTTACAGAATTGGAAAAGGTTTTTAACCAAATTAGGCCTGACGTCGACATTTAAAAAAAAGTCTTCTAAATCATGACAATTTTCAGAAAAAACTCATGTTTCTATATCAGTGGTTCTCAATATTTCATGTCAAGGACCCCAGAAATTATATGTAATTGGCTGCCGACCGCCATCTGAAAATATGTTGTTCCAGGAACCCCTCAGAAGCAAAGATTTGAGTTAAACATTCGCTCTGAAATAGTAGTTTCATAATATGTAAAAAACTGAAAAATGACCATGGCCCCCTTGTTTATCAAACCACTGGACTCGGTCACATATAGATTCAAAGATTTGCGCCACATTTTCAATATTTAAAAAAAATAGCAGATCTACAAGCTCATAGCGCGGCACGAGCTATGAGCTTGTAGATCTGCTATTTTTCAATGGCTAAAGTATAACATAATGCTTATAAAACATCAAAAGGGGTTCCCGCCCAGAATGGGTTAAATGGTGCTCGACGGTCTGGTATCTTAGAACGATGCTGTTGTGAACGAGGCTTTATTCTGAGCTTTGATGAAGCATGGGTTGTCAAAACGCCTCTCAGTCACAGAACTAATGATCGCCGCTGCCCAGCGGTGGTCAGTCAGGGTAATGATGGCCGCTGCCCAGCGGTGGTCAGTTAGGGTAATGATGGCCGCTGCCCAGCGGTGGTCAGTCAGGGTAATGATGGCCGCTGCCCAGCGGTGGTCAGGGTCAGCCAATCTCTGAGGACTGGACGTCTGTGCAGAGTTTTGTTGATAGCAGCCGCACGCCGAGTTGGCAGTGTTTAATGTTGAACCTAGAAGCTTGTGATTCAAAGGGCAGCGCTCAATCAGCCGAGCTACACCCTGGCTAGCCTCGGAAACCCAGACGTTTTTATTTCCAGGGAGAAAAAAAAAAGTCTGGGGCCGAGCCCACTTGAATTCGCTATACAGTGGCACACACGTCGATCACTCTCTGCTGATTTCTGATCGTCTGCACCTTTGTTAAACTGACGCACACACGCCACATACACACACACACTCAGCTCTGTAGCAGTGGCCGGCAAACTGTGTTCTTCTGGATCGGACTAGTGAAGAAACACGGGGAAGGTTGCCATATATTAGATCAGTCGATGGGTGGCTCTTCCAAGACAGATTTTGCGCTCTCATTAGAAGGCGGGTGTAAGTGCCATCCAACCGTTTCTCTAGTTTCTTTGAAAGTGTCCATGTCTCGGAGCCATAGAGTAGAATCGGCTCAATGGTCGTCCTAAATATCTTTACTTGCGGGACTTGGGCTTGAGGAGTAGGAGGACGGGGGTTAGTGTGACTTGAGAGGAGAATGCAGAATGGAGTAGGTGGAGAAGAATACACTTATCAGATGAGGACGTGGTGTAGGCCTAGGTGGAGACGTAAGCAGACACTTGGACATCAGATGAGAACGTGGTGTAGGCCTAGGTGGAGACGTAAGCAGACACTTGGACATCTGATGAGAACGTGGTGTAGGCCTAGGTGGAGACGTAAGCAGACACTTGGACATCAGATGAGAACGTGGTGTAGGCCTAGGTGGAGACGTAAGCAGACACTTGGACATCAGATGAGAACGTGGTGTAGGCCTAGGTGGAGACGTAAGCAGACACTTGGACATCCGATGAGGACGTGGTGTAGGCCTAGGTGGAGACGTAAGCAGACACTTGGACATCAGATGAGAACGTGGTGTAGGCCTAGGTGGAGACGTAAGCAGACACTTGGACATCCGATGAGGACGTGGTGTAGGCCTAGGTGGAGACGTAAGCAGACACTTGGACATCAGATGAGAACGTGGTGTAGGCCTAGGTGGAGACGTAAGCAGACACTTGGACATCCGATGAGGACGTGGTGTAGGCCTAGGTGGAGACGTAAGCAGACACTTGGACATCCGATGAGGACGTGGTGTAGGCCTAGGTGGAGACGTAAGCAGACACTTGGACATCAGATGAGAAAGTGGTGTAGGACTAGGTGGAGACGTAAGCAGACACTTGGACATCCGATGAGGACGTGGTGTAGGCCTAGGTGGAGACGTAAGCAGACACTTGGACATCAGATGAGAACGTGGTGTAGGCCTAGGTGGAGACGTAAGCAGACACTTGGACATCGGATGAGGACGTGGTGTAGGCCTAGGTGGAGACGTAAGCAGACACTTGGACATCCGATGAGGACGTGGTGTAGGCCTAGGTGGAGACGTAAGCAGACACTTGGACATCGGATGAGAACGTGGTGTAGGCCTAGGTGGAGACGTAAGCAGACACTTGGACATCAGATGAGGACGTGGTGTAGGCCTAGGTGGAGACGTAAGCAGACACTTGGACATCCGATGAGGACGTGGTGTAGGCCTAGGTGGAGACGTAAGCAGACACTTGGACATCCGATGAGGACGTGGTGTAGGCCTAGGTGGAGACGTAAGCAGACACTTGGACATCAGATGAGGACGTGGTGTAGGCCTAGGTGGAGACGTAAGCAGACACTTGGACATCAGATGAGAACGTGGTGTAGGCCTAGGTGGAGACGTAAGCAGACACTTGGACATCAGATGAGAACGTGGTGTAGGCCTAGGTGGAGACGTAAGCAGACACTTGGACATCCGATGAGGACGTGGTGTAGGCCTAGGTGGAGACGTAAGCAGACACTTGGACATCAGATGAGGACGTGGTGTAGGCCTAGGTGGAGACGTAAGCAGACACTTGGACATCAGATGAGGACGTGGTGTAGGCCTAGGTGGAGACGTAAGCAGACACTTGGACATCAGATGAGGACGTGGTGTAGGCCTAGGTGGAGACGTAAGCAGACACTTGGACATCAGATGAGGACGTGGTGTAGGCCTAGGTGGAGACGTAAGCAGACACTTGGACATCAGATGAGGACGTGGTGTAGGCCTAGGTGGAGACGTAAGCAGACACTTGGACATCAGATGAGGACGTGGTGTAGGCCTAGGTGGAGACGTAAGCAGACACTTGGACATCCGATGAGGACGTGGTGTAGGCCTAGGTGGAGACGTAAGCAGACACTTGGACATCAGATGAGGACGTGGTGTAGGCCTAGGTGGAGACGTAAGCAGACACTTGGACATCAGATGAGGACGTGGTGTAGGCCTAGGTGGAGATGTAAGCAGACACTTGGACATCAGATGAGGACGTGGTGTAGGCCTAGGTGGAGACGTAAGCAGACACTTGGACATCGGATGAGGACGTGGTGTAGGCCTAGGTGGAGACGTAAGCAGACACTTGGACATCGGATGAGGACGTGGTGTAGGCCTAGGTGGAGACGTAAGCAGACACTTGGACATCGGATGAGGACGTGGTGTAGGCCTAGGTGGAGACGTAAGCAGACACTTGGACATCAGATGAGGACGTGGTGTAGGCCTAGGTGGAGACGTAAGCAGACACTTGGACATCAGATGAGAACGTGGTGTAGGCCTAGGTGGAGACGTAAGCAGACACTTGGACATCAGATGAGAGCGTGGTGTAGGCCTAGGTGGAGACGTAAGCAGACAATTGGACATCAGATGAGAACGTGGTGTAGGCCTAGGTGGAGACGTAAGCAGACACTTGGACATCAGATGAGAACGTGGTGTAGGCCTAGGTGGAGACGTAAGCAGACACTTGGACATCAGATGAGAACGTGGTGTAGGCCTAGGTGGAGACGTAAGCAGACACTTGGACATCAGATGAGGACGTGGTGTAGGCCTAGGTGGAGACGTAAGCAGACACTTGGACATCAGATGAGGACGTGGTGTAGGCCTAGGTGGAGACGTAAGCAGACACTTGGACATCAGATGAGGACGTGGTGTAGGCCTAGGTGGAGACGTAAGCAGACACTTGGACATCAGATGAGGACGTGGTGTAGGCCTAGGTGGAGACGTAAGCAGACACTTGGACATCAGATGAGGACGTGGTGTAGGCCTAGGTGGAGACGTAAGCAGACACTTGGACATCGGATGAGGACGTGGTGTAGGCCTAGGTGGAGACGTAAGCAGACACTTGGACATCAGATGAGGACGTGGTGTAGGCCTAGGTGGAGACGTAAGCAGACACTTGGACATCAGATGAGGACGTGGTGTAGGCCTAGGTGGAGACGTAAGCAGACACTTGGACATCGGATGAGGACGTGGTGTAGGCCTAGGTGGAGACGTAAGCAGACACTTGGACATCAGATGAGGACGTGGTGTAGGCCTAGGTGGAGACGTAAGCAGACACTTGGACATCAGATGAGGACGTGGTGTAGGCCTAGGTGGAGACGTAAGCAGACACTTGGACATCAGATGAGGACGTGGTGTAGGCCTAGGTGGAGACGTAAGCAGACACTTGGACATCAGATGAGGACGTGGTGTAGGCCTAGGTGGAGACGTAAGCAGACACTTGGACATCAGATGAGGACGTGGTGTAGGCCTAGGTGGAGACGTAAGCAGACACTTGGACATCAGATGAGGACGTGGTGTAGGCCTAGGTGGAGACGTAAGCAGACACTTGGACATCAGATGAGGACGTGGTGTAGGCCTAGGTGGAGACGTAAGCAGACACTTGGACATCAGATGAGGACGTGGTGTAGGCCTAGGTGGAGACGTAAGCAGACACTTGGACATCGGATGAGAACGTGGTGTAGGCCTAGGTGGAGACGTAAGCAGACACTTGGACATCCGATGAGGACGTGGTGTAGGCCTAGGTGGAGACGTAAGCAGACACTTGGACATCCGATGAGGACGTGGTGTAGGCCTAGGTGGAGACGTAAGCAGACACTTGGACATCGGATGAGGACGTGGTGTAGGCCTAGGTGGAGACGTAAGCAGACACTTGGACATCGGATGAGGACGTGGTGTAGGCCTAGGTGGAGACGTAAGCAGACACTTGGACATCGGATGAGGACGTGGTGTAGGCCTAGGTGGAGACGTAAGCAGACACTTGGACATCAGATGAGGACGTGGTGTAGGCCTAGGTGGAGACGTAAGCAGACACTTGGACATCAGATGAGGACGTGGTGTAGGCCTAGGTGGAGACGTAAGCAGACACTTGGACATCAGATGAGGACGTGGTGTAGGCCTAGGTGGAGACGTAAGCAGACACTTGGACATCAGATGAGGACGTGGTGTAGGCCTAGGTGGAGACGTAAGCAGACACTTGGACATCAGATGAGGACGTGGTGTAGGCCTAGGTGGAGACGTAAGCAGACACTTGGACATCCGATGAGGACGTGGTGTAGGCCTAGGTGGAGACGTAAGCAGACACTTGGACATCCGATGAGGACGTGGTGTAGGCCTAGGTGGAGACGTAAGCAGACACTTGGACATCCGATGAGGACGTGGTGTAGGCCTAGGTGGAGACGTAAGCAGACACTTGGACATCAGATGAGGACGTGGTGTAGGCCTAGGTGGAGACGTAAGCAGACACTTGGACATCAGATGAGGACGTGGTGTAGGCCTAGGTGGAGACGTAAGCAGACACTTGGACATCAGATGAGGACGTGGTGTAGGCCTAGGTGGAGACGTAAGCAGACACTTGGACATCAGATGAGGACGTGGTGTAGGCCTAGGTGGAGACGTAAGCAGACACTTGGACATCCGATGAGGACGTGGTGTAGGCCTAGGTGGAGACGTAAGCAGACACTTGGACATCGGATGAGGACGTGGTGTAGGCCTAGGTGGAGACGTAAGCAGACACTTGGACATCCGATGAGGACGTGGTGTAGGCCTAGGTGGAGACGTAAGCAGACACTTGGACATCGGATGAGGACGTGGTGTAGGCCTAGGTGGAGACGTAAGCAGACACTTGGACATCGGATGAGGACGTGGTGTAGGCCTAGGTGGAGACGTAAGCAGACACTTGGACATCGGATGAGGACGTGGTGTAGGCCTAGGTGGAGACGTAAGCAGACACTTGGACATCGGATGAGGACGTGGTGTAGGCCTAGGTGGAGACGTAAGCAGACACTTGGACATCCGATGAGGACGTGGTGTAGGCCTAGGTGGAGACGTAAGCAGACACTTGGACATCCGATGAGGACGTGGTGTAGGCCTAGGTGGAGACGTAAGCAGACACTTGGACATCCGATGAGGACGTGGTGTAGGCCTAGGTGGAGACGTAAGCAGACACTTGGACATCAGATGAGGACGTGGTGTAGGCCTAGGTGGAGACGTAAGCAGACACTTGGACATCGGATGAGGACGTGGTGTAGGCCTAGGTGGAGACGTAAGCAGACACTTGGACATCAGATGAGGACGTGGTGTAGGCCTAGGTGGAGACGTAAGCAGACACTTGGACATCCGATGAGGACGTGGTGTAGGCCTAGGTGGAGACGTAAGCAGACACTTGGACATCCGATGAGGACGTGGTGTAGGCCTAGGTGGAGACGTAAGCAGACACTTGGACATCCGATGAGGACGTGGTGTAGGCCTAGGTGGAGACGTAAGCAGACACTTGGACATCCGATGAGGACGTGGTGTAGGCCTAGGTGGAGACGTAAGCAGACACTTGGACATCGGATGAGGACGTGGTGTAGGCCTAGGTGGAGACGTAAGCAGACACTTGGACATCGGATGAGGACGTGGTGTAGGCCTAGGTGGAGACGTAAGCAGACACTTGGACATCAGATGAGAACGTGGTGTAGGCCTAGGTGGAGACGTAAGCAGACACTTGGACATCAGATGAGAACGTGGTGTAGGCCTAGGTGGAGACGTAAGCAGACACTTGGACATCAGATGAGAACGTGGTGTAGGCCTAGGTGGAGACGTAAGCAGACACTTGGACATCAGATGAGAACGTGGTGTAGGCCTAGGTGGAGACGTAAGCAGACACTTGGACATCAGATGAGAACGTGGTGTAGGCCTAGGTGGAGACGTAAGCAGACACTTGGACATCAGATGAGAACGTGGTGTAGGCCTAGGTGGAGACGTAAGCAGACACTTGGACATCAGATGAGGACGTGGTGTAGGCCTAGGTGGAGACGTAAGCAGACACTTGGACATCCGATGAGGACGTGGTGTAGGCCTAGGTGGAGACGTAAGCAGACACTTGGACATCGGATGAGAACGTGGTGTAGGCCTAGGTGGAGACGTAAGCAGACACTTGGACATCAGATGAGAACGTGGTGTTGGCCTAGGTGGAGACGTAAGCAGACACTTGGACATCAGATGAGAACGTGGTGTAGGCCTAGGTGGAGACGTAAGCAGACACTTGGACATCAGATGAGAACGTGGTGTAGGCCTAGGTGGAGACGTAAGCAGACACTTGGACATCAGATGAGAACGTGGTGTAGGCCTAGGTGGAGACGTAAGCAGACACTTGGGCATCAGATGAGGACGTGGTGTAGGCCTAGGTGGAGACGTAAGCAGACACTTGGACATCAGATGAGGACATGGTGTAGGCCTAGGTGGAGACGTAAGCAGACACTTGGACATCAGATGAGGACGTGGTGTAGGCCTGCTGTGATAGGAGGAAAGGAGAAAGGATGCAGGAAGGAAAGCAGCCTAGCCGCCGTAGTCTGAAAACCCACCTTTTCAGACTCCATCATGGCCCATAGCACTTATCCTACCCCCTTAGACAGCACTTTTTAGACTTAGATAGCATTTGAAACAGACTTATAGCATGTTATGTAGACAGCACAATAATTGCATTGTATGTAGTCATAGCACTTCATAGTATATATGTACAGCATAGTATAGTATATATGTATAGTTTATATGTACAGTGTCATTATATAGATATGTCCTAGCTACGTTCTTAGCTTACGCATGTTTCTTGATAAATGCTTTTTATATATGTGATGTATTCCCATGTTTTTGTTCTTGCTTAATGTAAATCGCTCTGGATTAAGAGCGTCTGCTAAATGCCTAAATTGTAATTGTAATTGTAGCTCTTTCACCCGAGGACAAAATGTTTTTCATGGTCGATGCAGCTCCACTTTGACAGCGTTTAGTGTGCTGTGAACACTGGTATGAGGTGGCTTACTTACTGGAAACGGAATCCAAAGGAAAGTACGAACACAACACTTTCAGGTGCTGAACAAAAAGATATACGTACCGGAGAAGGAGAAGTAGTCCGCACGCTGTTTGTAGCTCCCACAGGAAATTATTTAGAATATAAGGATGACATTTTCATCCTTATATTCCAAATAACATTCCTGTGGGAGCTACAAACAAATGTCATCCTTATATTCTAAATAACATTCCTGTGGGAGCTACAAACAGTGTGCGGACTGGACTACTTACTTACCCAGTAAGATGGTGGCTTGGTGAAAGAATAAGAAAATATCTTCCCCTCAACTTATTTGAATGTACCGTTCTTTACGCATCATGTGGTGGACCTCTTCAGACTCCACCATGGCCCGTAGCACTTGCCCTAGTAGCCCCTTAGATGTAGACTTAGATAGCATTTTATACAGACTTATAGCATATGTTACGTAGACAGCACTAGAATTGCATTTTATGTAGTCATAGCACTTTATAGTACATATCTATAGTATAATATAGTCTTAGACTTAGACTTAGACTTAGTTCCTCCCGTTCCTATTGGAACATTGGGCGACGAGTCCTCTCCATTCGCTCCATATAGTATAGTATAGTATAGTATAGTATAGTATAGTATAGTACAGTATAGTATAGTATAGTTTATATGTATAGTTTAATTATATAGATACTCCACTGTTACGTTCTTAGCTTATGCATGTTTCATGATAACTACTTTTTATGTATGTGATGTATTGCCATGCTTTTTTGTTATTGCTTAATGTAAATCGCTCTGGATTAAGAGCGTCTGATAAATGCCTAAATTGTAAATTGGGGGCTTTTTGAGACGTTTTCTTTGACATCCAGCGCCTTTCCTGAGTTTCCTCCCAGCATGTTGCTGCTTCATGTAGTCTAATCTATGACCTTTATATAGTCTAATCTATGACCTTTCCTGTGAGAGACATCCAAAGAGCACTGAGTCAAAGCTGTAAAGAGTATCTATGCCCTGCAAACAAACAACGACCCGCTCAACACATTCATTAACACGTTTTGGACTGAGGACGATTCTACACATGTTTTATAAATCCTGAAACTATTCTCGAAAAACCCATGTTTCTAGGACATTTTCAAGGACCACCAAAATATATCAAATTTGACCCTCATCTGAATACAACAAATTTGTTGTTCCAGGGACCCCCCCAAGAAGCAACGATTTGAGTTAAAAACGTTGCTCTGAAAGAATATACAACAACATACCGCATTCAAAGATTTGCGCCACATTTCCACGATTTTTCAAGAAAATATCAGAACTACAAGCTCGTAGCTTGTAGATCTGCTATTTTGTCAATAGCTAAAGTATAACGTAATGCTTAAAACACCAAAAGGGGTTCCCGCCCAGAACGGGTTAAGTATGCAGTGAATAAAGAAAACAGAATAAAAAAGAAGAACATTGAAAATGAATAATGTATATCTTTGGCTTCGGGGCTCTTATAGACAAACACAGATTCTCTCACTGCAACTTCCAAGAAACTGCAAAATGTCACAGAGTATATTATACGTTCTCCTTCCATTTATTGTGTTTGCACTGCAACGAGGGGGTGCGGCCAAATTGCACCATCTACATTTATTTATAAACATTTTTTTTTTTTAATATCAAAACATAACATGTTCAAGCAAAGACAGAGAGGGACAAAACATCTGATTCAGGCTTGTGTACAGTAGATACTGTACAGTGGTTGCTGAGTTCTTCATCTCTCTTCTGTCGGGAAGAAACCTCATAACTCCAAATGGTTCATTTTTCAGGAAAATTTAAATTATACGTTTTTCAAGAAATTAAGAAAACCTTATATTTTCAAAACAAAGCAATACTGCCTCATCAAAGTTGGTGTTGTGAGTTCATATATTGTCAATTACTTGCATGAGAGGGGGAGCGGTGGAGGAGTTAGCTGCTTTATAGCAGACAGTTTGAGAGGGGGAGAGGTGGTGGAGTTAGATGCTTTAGCAGACAGTTTGAGAGGGGGAGAGGTGGTGGAGTTAGCTGCTTTATAGCAGACAGTTTGAGAGGGTGAGAGGTGGTGGAGTTAGTTGCTTTATAGCAGACAGTTTGAGAGGGGGAGAGGTGGTGGAGTTAGATGCTTTATAGCAGACAGTTTGAGAGGGGGAGAGGTGCTGGAGTTAGCTGCTTTATAGCAGACAGTTTGAGAGGGGGAGAGGTGGTGGAGTTAGCTGCTTTATAGCAGACAGTTTGAGAGGGGGAGAGGTGGTGGAGTTAGCTGCTTTATAGCAGACAGTTTGAGAGGGGGAGAGGTGCTGGAGTTAGCTGCTTTATAGCAGACAGTTTGAGAGGGGGAGAGGTGGTGGAGTTAGCTGCTTTATAGCAGACAGTTTGAGAGGGGGAGAGGTGGTGGAGTTAGCTTGCTTTAGCAGACAGTTTGAGGGTCCAATGGAGTTAAGAGGTTTTCTCCAAACCACGTTTTACTACTTTCCATTGGCTCAATATGTTTGAAACAACACACAGACGTAAAGGGTGTTCAATAGCACTGATTTATGACAAAAAGAAAAATCAAAAACCTCAAAAATGGAGTTATGAGGTTTCCTCCGACAGCAGCGTTTCTGCTCACTCAAACCAACGTTCATGCCCTGAATGTGCAGTGGTTTTCATACAGTACAGTACAGTACAGTACAGTACAGTACAGTACAGTACAGTACAGTACAGTACAGTACAGTACAGTACAGTACAGTACAGTATGTATCGAGATTCATCTGGGTAGTCAATGCAATTCATTGGCATTAATTTGTTTTAATCTAACATCATTTTTTTTTAATTGTTTGTACAATACAACATTTGAAATGATACGTGTAAAAAAATATATGTCATCATCATCATCATCATCTTACAATACAGTACCATTTAAAGAACAATGGAAATAGAAACAAACACTTTAACAACATCTTTACACACTCTCTCCACTTAACGATATACGACACGTGTGGAACTTTAAAGATGGAACGCCGTGATTTATTTATTTATTTCCAGTTTTTCATGTGTTTATGAGGTGACAGTAGTGGTTGTTATTGTGCAATGATGTCTTCCCTTTGTATTTAGGGTTTCTTCCTGGAGGCTGAAACCTTGACAGTCCAAATGTGCCAATGGGAAAAAAAACAGTGATATAGTGACTTCACAATATCATCCCCTCCCCCTTTATCATACAACAACAGCTGTGGGTGTGGCTTCAGTTCAGGTGGATCAACACCCATCACCAGACAAACCAGGCAAGCCAGGCATACTTAATGAACTGGTTGGCGTGTCCACATAAAAACGACAGAATGCCACAGACGAAAAACAGTCTAAGTCCACACTATTGATCCATAATGTATAAATGATAGATAAGGGGTCAGGACAACGAGGCCTTTTCGTGGAGCGGTCAGAATGACATTTGGACTTGGACTGTTTTTCGTCTGTGGTACTCTGTACACTTATTTGAAAAACATTCTTCCTCCTAATATAATGATAATAATAATACCTGATGATTTTAAAGGTATATTCGGTGATTTGACTTAATTCAAATATCACTTATTTCTTTCATTTTTTCTGGATAATCCTCCCTACTATAGAGTGTGCTGACCATATAAGGAGTTCCTCCCTGTCCCCAGTGAGCCCTTGTGGTCCAAAAACCCTAGTTTCAGTTTTGGTGGCGGGTGGCAAAGCCTTCATCCAATCAGGATGAGAGGGGCCTTCCTCCAATCATGATCGAGTGGGGGCGGGCCTTGGTGCACATGCTGTTGCACTTCCCCCCACTGTAGAGCGTGTGCATGTGCACATTTTGTTACCGGGGCGGACTGGGTGGTTTTCCAAATCACCCAAATCACTGAATGCTCCGTTAAGGTGTAAAAACGATCCCGGCGCTCCATCCTGAACCTGTTCATCAGGTAGTTTTAGGAGGTCTTCTATACGCTCCATCCTGAACCTGTTCATCAGGTAGTTTTAGGAGGTCTTCTATACGCTCCATCCTGAACCTGTTCATCAGGTAGTTTTAGGAGGTCTTCTATACGTCAGACACAACTGGGCACAATTCCAGTTGCGGACGGACGGTGAACAATAATATTATTAGGCCACGGACCCTGAACATACAAAAGGAGTTTGGTTTATTTCACAGAAAGAAAAATGCTTTGTTCATCATGCACTCTGTACATGCATCACTGGAAGACGGATCATGTCCACCATACACCCCCCCCCCCTCCCCCACCCCAACCCCCCCCCCATACATGGGAACCATCGTTAGGATTTTGAATATGAAACGTTCATCGCTTGCTTTGAGCTACGGCGGAGAACAGGATGGGACACTTCAACCCTTTTTGCAAAAATAAATAAATGTTAATGACGTTTAGAAGATTTAGAAAACTCACTTACTCACTTACTTCCTAGACTACAATTCCCATAATGCTTTGGTGCACTGCTCCTCCTTGTGGATGTTCATCTTACTGAACATGTAGTCCAGGAAGTAAGTGAGCCCAGTGTCTATGACATCAGAGACACTGGGCTCACTTCTACAATCTAAAATATCTAATATATTACACACATAAAGACCCCCAGGAAAGTGTTCTAAATCTTCCAAACGTCATTGACATATATTTAATTTACCGGCAACATTGCCATCTGGTGTCTGAAAAGCGTACTGCAGCAGCGCCAGCCAGTCATTTAATTCGGCGCGACTCTTAGTTTGAAAGCCGGTTCACTCGGAAACCGAGACCCAGGAAGTGAATTATCGCTATGTAACGCTAGGTGCCTCTATTGTTATTTAATTTAATTTACCCAAAACATCCATTTTGTAACGGAGGATCACATCGTTTAGAGAAATTAGCTTGTTTTGGAGCCATAAAGAAGAATCCGAGATATGATAAATAAAAACTGCGTTCACATTAGACAGTATAAGCCAGTGGAATTTTCACTTTGTTTTTCCTTATTTTATTTCCATCGCAGCACAACCGGAGTGTTACGAGTGCACACAGAACACAGTTATGAGCCGTAATCAATTGATATTCTTTTTTCTTTTTTTTAAGTGTGAAAAGGCGATCTCTGCATGGCGGGCGTTTGGACCAGGAGGCGCCCAAAAAAAGGATATCGGCGCTAAAAGAGTTTAACAGTGGATGAGATTCGCAAACTTCTACTTTTTCATTCTCGCAGCTCGAGGTCTGCCAACGCAGCTACAGACGTCTGTTATTCCAGCGATGGGACAGCCAGGAGGGCCATTATTCCCTCATCAGTAATCAGAAGAGAGGGGGGTGGATTACTGATCGCGGCCGTATAGCTCACGTCAGGCTCCCCCGATATGGATTGCTCTTTCAAAAACAGGGAGTGCCAACAGTGAAGACTGCTGCACGCAGCACTTCGCCCGGCGAGTGCCAGGTTGGAGGGGATTTAATGCAGCTTTTGTTGTTCTCCCTCAAGATGTAAATCTGTCGGCAGATTTGCAGAGCGTGCAGCTGGTTCTCAACACGCCACGCT